>NW_011887987.1:0-19326 GCF_000806365.1 Fopius arisanus
CCCCGCGACACTAGCGCCGCCTAGAAATTTGAAACTCCCACCATACTCCCCACCCCAACCATACACGCCGCGACACTAGCGCCGCCTGGTGGCAGAAGATAGGAACATTCCCTGAGTATATCCCATACTACTATAAGCTTACGCTGAAAAAAGGAAAAGAGTAAAAAAAGTGAAGAAAAATGAATAAAAAACAAGGACTCATGATTTCTACGATATTTTCAACTAAGCACCATGTCGTTTTTCTATTCACCTTCTTGCAAGTGCATAAAGTCCCAGTTGGATCTATTTAGTATCTCTTCGACACAGACAAACATTGACAATTCGCAATTTGTTTACTATATTTCTATGTCAACAATGTCGGACGACACATGGATTCAATTTATCGTACCAGGTCATGGAGCAGAATACATTGATTTGGGGGACACACTGTTTAACATTCGCGTGAGACTTATAAGATATGATAGGACTGCTATAACCGCTGCATTTCTGCGATTCTGTTGGTTCTGTGAATAATTTTTTGCATTCAATGTTCAATCAGCTGGGTGTGTACTTTAATCAAAAAGTTGTTACACCACCAAATAATCTCTATGTCTATAGAGCTTATATTGAAACATTGCCGAATTATGGTCAGGAAACCAGAGCTTCACACCTTGGAATGGTTTTATGGGCAACCGATACCTATGGCGCCATGGATTCCTCTGTACTTGTCGGTGACGGTGTACGAAAAAAAAAGCGAACTGACCTCTCGCCACGTATTTACGAACGGCGGAAAAGCGTTCGATATACTTGGGCATTTACATTGCGACGTTTCCAATGACGATAAATTTTTAATGAATTGAGTAGAGCTACGGGTTCGTTTGATCCGAGCAAAGGATGAATCTTGTTTCATTGACTATACTATATACACAATTATAAAGTGAAAAACGAGGAAGCTCCATTGATTGCACGACGTGTAAGACTTAGTCCTAGAATACTATTAGCTCATGCAAAAACGCCGACAAAAATAACTGCAAACTATCCCCTGCCGCGTGTCGAAGTTAAATCGTTTGTCTTGGTGGGATTTTAGGAGAGAGGATAGATAACGCCATTTTAGGACAGGTGCCTCAGAGAATTGTAATGGGATTTGTTGAAAATTTTGTTTTAATGTAATGAGAAAGAAGAACCTCTTCAATTTCCAGATCGTTTTATGTTTGAATGTGGATGGGCGCCAAATACATGGCAACCACGTTATACCATTGAGTGATATCTAGATGTGGAGTTTTTTAACATCTTTCTTGCGGGGACCGGAAAATATTTTAGTGCTCATGGTAACGGCATCGGGCGTCGACCTTATTGCGACGGGTTCTGCGTATTCGCGTTTAACCTAACTTCCGATTTATCAGCGAGTTCTGCTGGTCATTGGAATCTCGTAAGGAGTGAGAGCATTCGCATTGAAGTACGGTTTAATAAAGCGACAGAAACAAATGTCAACTGTTTGCTATCTGCAGAATATGATAATTTACTTGAAATCGACTCGACGATGCAAGTTATTGTTGATTATAGCGGATGAGAAACATCAGTATGCCTTTAATAGAAGGTAACTCGGCAATTACGTCAGTTAAGTTTGAACAAGCAGTCAAGGCGTTACACCATAAATCTTTTCCACCTGGGTCCTCCGTAAAGCCGTGATAATCAACACTGCTCAGCGTAACCATATGAATACCTTCGAACAGTTGAAGGTGCTGCCACATACCTGTGCAACAATTGAAAGAGTCTACCATGCTGACCGTATCACCTAGTCCTGGACTCAAAGGTGTGTCAGCATCGTCAACACCGTTGATTACAATCAGAAAGGGAGACATTGGATTGCCATTTACCACGATTCACATTGGCGATAGGTCTATTTTTGACAGTATTGTGGGATGCCCCCCTCGACACAAGAATTGTGATGTCTTAGGCGTAATTGCCGCGTATCTGATGTACCGAGATTTTCTCGTTATTAGTGAATATTACTAGAGAAAGTCATTAGTAGTAGGAAGCGACATCGAACGCCGGCGGAAAGAGCCGAGCGGAAGATGACTAGGGCATTGGACGACGGCCAATCAGCCCGCTCCGAAGGTGAGTGAGACCAATCATCTAGTGGGAAGAAACGTGGTAGGGTGAGACCATGTTTCGGAACACTATGATGACGCTGACCATAGCTGTCACCTATTCTGGAAACCCACCCAGCTGTGTTAGGGAGTCTAGGGCCGACGTACAGGCGTTCTAACTGGGTGATTCCAAAGGGGGCCGTCGATTTAGACCAGGTACCAACGGCTAGGTGGAAGGAGCCCTCGTGATCCCGTCGAGCTGATTGGTGGCTGTGGGGTAACGGATGACCCACAGACGCCGAGAGGTTCAGATTAGGGGGAGAAGGCCCTGGGAGATCTCGCGGCAGTTACCGTTATTTCGGCATCTGTTGGTGGCAATAACCCCTCTTGGAGTTATGGTGGGTACGCGGTTCCGATCTTAAATCGGAGTAGCGAGAGAAGGGGACGCTTACACGTCCCCGACTAGTGAAATGGATTGCTTTATGGGTGCGAACCGAACGTTTTCGGTCACAAAGACGTATCTCCAGGGTGAAACTCATGGTGTTGGGGTGGATTAAGGGTTGGGAATCGAGTCGACTCCCGTAGGCACGATCGCACGTGCATCCATGTGGAACAGCTCTAGTTTTGGCTCGCGACGAGATTGCTGTTACTAAGCATCCTTGAGTTGGGGTGGACATTAGGTGGGTGAGAAAGGTCTCCGGATGGCAATGTTGCATGTGCCTTGAGCTATTTAGCGCCCTACGGGGCGAGAGGGGTTCGCAGGTAATCTGCATCTTCTTCCGGACTGAGCCACCCTAGAGCAGAGTAAAAGACGTGTGAGGGATGGCGACATCCCTCCGTGAAAGATCTGTGGCATACGTCCCTCGATGGTCCTCTCTGAACAACGCCGCGAATGTGGCTAAAGTCAGTAACCAGAGTTACTCAGACGTTGGTGCACCTCACCCACTCTACCGTGCCATGCTGATGCTGGCTCGGCATTGTGTGACCCGCCACTGAAAGTCCGCGTAGGAAACGAAATTCCTTCGTGGCTGGTTTTTGTCAGGTTTTCCAGAAAAGATGGCTGGCACCCAATCGTGAGCGATAGGGACGACGGCCAGGATCGTTTGAGGATTTAACCCGGGATGTTCACCTCTTACAATGAATGAAGCCAGAAAAGACTTCAACATATATCGTCTGATGTTTGTGAACAGTACTGCAATACTGTGCTTCACTGGTTGTTCAATGATCGGTCTCTACAGTCTTTTCATAAACTATTCACTTCAGACACAACACGTAATGATGGCAGTGTGATGACAATATTTCAAAAAATTACTAGAAACAAAATTCGTAAACGTAAAAGTTTAAGTAAACCGTTCCATAGCCTATCTGGCAAAGGGATTTTGCATTGTATTTAGCGATGTACGAAAAAAAACGCCTTTTATTCTGGGTCAGGTACTTGTTAGAAATAAAATGAAATAATGATATTAACGTAAAGGTGCCAATAATATGTGTCTTAGATGTTAATAATAATAAGAATTTCTGAATAAATTATATGTGTGTCTCGTTCTCGGGATTACGAAAGTAATATAATAGGTAGTACCGCAAGGTACTTAATATAGTAATAGGTAGCACATGCAAGGTAAGGCAAAGTTTAGAGAGTAGATTTCAAAAAATGCGCCGTGGCGCCCTGGAGACGGCACCTCTGACGCCATGTACTTTATAACGTTTTTTGTGCTTGGAGAAGTCACATCCGAGATATTACTTTACTTCCTTGGTTTGACATGAAATTACGAAAGCAAGCCCTTTTTCACAATAAATAATGTCAAAGGAAAAGAAAAGAAAGCGAGACAAATATTCTGAAGAATCGATCCTAAGAAAAATGCACAAATTGGAACAAAAATTAAAACGCAGGCGTCTCACAACCTCAAAAGGTAAATTTTCTTGTTCTTGTGGAGGCTGAATCTTCAGAAAAAATACTTGATGAGGTAACCATAACTTAACATAATCACTTTTATTGGGGGAAGGCCCAGATGAAAATATAAAGAAGAACATTGTCCTATATCTTGGCTTGGTATCGAGATGGACAAATTGGATAAAAGTGGACCTACCAAAAAACGCAAAAACAGAATCATCGCATAAATATTCAAGAAAAGGCAATCTGCGCTCAGAAGCCTCAGCCTTGAACGCTGAAATTTCAGCAATTCTCCATGAAAGCGGTAAGAAAATGGATAACCTATTTATGCAGGAACAAAACTTGGCTGGATCTGGCCTATCAGCTTTAGGTGAGGCATTCACTATGATTTGAAATGATGATTGCGAAGCAGTCGATCGATTGAGACTGGCGGAATCACTGGCAGATACCGGAAAATTCTCGGCTCAACTTCATTTCCAAATCTCGCCTGCCAGAAAGGCATACATAGCACGGGCTATGACCAAACAAGTCAAAGATCGGCTCCAAAAAACCACCCCAGGAGATTTTCTTTATGGTGGCAATGTGGGAGAAATGATCAAAACCACAAAATCAGCGAAGAAATTGGGAAAAGCGATTTCCCCTCAGCCTTCAACGAGTGCTACAGCGAGAGGGAATAAACCCCCGTACAAACCAGGCAATCGCTCGTTAAACTGGAACGGCCCTGCTACGAAAGGGAGAACACCGAGTCAGGGCTACAGAATTCTAATCGATTCATTTGAAATCTGAAAAAGTTCAATAATTTTATTCACAGTCCTCACTTTAAGCTGGAGGTCTTACGAACAACTATAAAACTCATTTCGAATAATAATTTTCTCTGCTTAATAGACCTTAAAGATGCGTTTTTCGCAGTTAGCATTTAAGAATTTTTACGGTTAATTTTCGATAAAAAACTGCACGAATTTACTTGTCTCCCTTTCGCCTCAACCACGAGCCCCTGAATTTTTAGAAAAATCCTGAAGCCTGTCGTTAGTTTGTTGAGAAAACATGGGCTTCTATCCACAATTTATTTACATGACATTCTGTGCTGCTTCTACTTATGAAGACGGCTTGGTTAACGTGCAGAAAACGAAAGAGCTTTTGATCTCTTGGGGTTTTTTAATCCCCGATGTAAAAAGTATAAAGTATCCGTACAAACAAGCAGAATTCCTGGGAATGGTCATTAATTCCGAAAAAACGATTGTCGAATTACCCCAAGAAGTCCTGGGGGGTGTGGGAAAGGGACGGGGCAGTCATTGTCGGCTGCACCGACGAAGAAACGGGGAAACTGGCTGAAAGGACTGTTCCCCGAAAACAAAATCGGGGACCTCGTCCTCGCGGTGATGCCACCGGAGGAGCTACCCAAGCGACACCGGGTGGTAGTTCACCTTGGCGACGAGGATGTCACCGCCCAGGAGGCAATCGAGCTCATGGGACGGCAGAACCCCGACCTTAAAGGTGACTGGGTCCTGATTAGAGGCAGCGAAACAAGGGGAGCCACAGGCGCCCGCTTTGCTGCCCTGATCAGGGATCAAACCCTGCGGGCCCTAGAGGCTTGCAATTTTAAACCTCACTGCGGGACTCAAAGAGCAACTATCAAGTTGCTCGAGAAGAACCGACATGAGGAAAAGGACAAGCCTATTGACGGGTGAACCTAGAAATGGCTCATAAGTCGGTAGAGATAGTCCAGATTAATCTGCATCACAGTAAAAGCGCCTCAGCAGTTCTCTGCAAGACGCTAGCTGGGGTGCAGACAGCCATAGCGCTAATTCAAGAACCATGGTTCGTGAACGGGGCGGTAAAGGGCCTGGGGGGGTGTGGAAAAATTTTTCACTCGAACACCCAAGGAAAGAAGATTAGGACTTGTGTGTTAGTAAAAGGCGCACAAGCGACCTTCTTACACCAACAAAGCGGTGAGGACCTCACGGCTGTGAAGCTCAAGGTCCTCACCGAGAAGAACAAGGCCCTGGAATTCATAGCGGGATCAGCATACCTGCCATATGATTCCATGGAACCTCCCCCAACAAGGGAGGTCGAAGAACTCGTCAAAAAAGTGAAGGACGAAAGGCTGGAACTTCTGCTTGGGTGCGATGCGAACTCACACCATCTGGGGTGGGGAAGCTCAAATACCAATGCTAGAGGAGAAGCCCTAAATGACTTGAACAGAACAGAAGGAAAGAACCAACCTTCATGGACTGCAGAAGACATGAAGTGTTGGACATAACCATCTGCACGGCAGGCATGGCACGTTGGGTAAAAGACTGGAGGGTGTCGAAAGAACCTTCGGGCTCAGACCACAGCCAAATATGCCTGTCATTAACGTGCGAATCGGAACAGATCCCTAGGGGAAACTCAAAGGACACAAACTGGGGAAGTTACAGAGAGGAACTCTTCGTGAGGATCCAGGATGTACCTTCAAGATTCAGAAACAAGAGAGACCTGGAACATGAAGCCGAACGTCTCGGAGAAGTGATCAGGGACTCCTATGAAAACAACTGCAACATTAAAAGACCGCGGAATACAAAAATGGTGGGCTGGTGGAATAACCAACTGTCCATTTTGAGATGCCAGCTAAGGAAAGCGTGGAACAAGGTGAAGACCGCGTACACGGACAACAGCAGGCAGAAGGCCCTCGAAGATCGCAGAGGTCTTCAGAGGAAATACAATAAGGCACTCGTAATAGCCAAAAAGGAGGGCTGGAAGAAATTTAGCAGTGGGGTGGAGAGCCAATCTGAAGCCTCAAGGCTGGTAAAGATCCTGGGAGGACAGGGCGCCTCTAATCTGGGCTGTCTCATCAAACCGGATGGAAGCTATACCTGGACCACAGAAGAAACTCTCCAACTGCTGCTAGAAGAGCACTTCCCGGGGTTCACGAACTCGGGGGATATGGAACAAGGAACAGAAACCTGTAAAGGCCCCTACAAGCCGCAGGAATGGGCCTTGGCAGCTAAGATAGTCCACTCGCAAGGGGTAGAGTGGGCCGTCAATACCTTTGAACCCCTAAAAGCACCGGGACCAGATGGAGTCTATCCAATCCTCTTGCAGAGAGGGATCGACATCATTCTGGGACCCTCAACAAAAATACTTAGGGCAAGCATAGCACTAAGGACTGTACCAAAAATTTGGGGGAGATCAAGGATTGCCTTCATTCCCAAACCTGGAAAGAACGGGCATATCAAGCCCAGGGACTTCAGACCCATCAGCCTCACGTCCTTCATATTGAAGACACTGGAAAGACTGGTGGACCAATACATAAAGAGCACACTGCTTCTTGAGAAACCCCTATCACCCTCACAATATGCCTACAGGGCAGGCAGGTCGACGGAAACGGCCCTGCATCACCTAGTGGCTAAGATTGAGGAACAGATAGAGGGAAATGGCTACGCACTCAGCCTATTCCTAGACATCGAGGGCGCCTTTGATCGTACTAAATACGAGATCATAACAAGGGCCATGTCGAGGAAAAACTTTCCAGACTGTATCATTGACTGGACGAAAAGCATGTTGGAGAGCAGGAAAATAACTGCCACACACAACGGCTCACACGTAGAAGGGCACCCAACCAAGGGTTGTCCACAGGGTGGAGTCCTGTCTCCACTCCTGTGGAGCCTAGTTGTCGATGACGTTCTAGAGAAATTGAGAGAAGAGAACTTTCTGGTGAACGGCTATGCAGACGACATAGCCATTGTAGCCAGGGGAAACTTCCCCGAAACTCTAAGAGACAGACAGATCCGTGCTGTGAGAATACTGGAGGAATGGTGTAAAGAAACGAAACTTACAATTAATCCTGGAAAGACGTCTGCCATGATCTTCACCAGAAAATATAAAGTGGTCACTCCACGACCAATTAAAATTGGAGGAGTGAACATCGCTTATGCTAGTTCAGTGAAGTACTTGGGAGTAACTCTGGACACCAAGCTTCACTGGAAACAATACATAGCCACACAGATGGGCAAAACATATGCCTCACTCTGGGCTTGCAAAAGAGCCATGGGAAGGACGTGGGGTTTCAACCCCAAAATCAGCCTATGGCTATACAAGATGGTATTACTGCCAAGGCTCATGTACGCTGCTGTGATATGGTGGCACAGGGTAAGGAAGGTTGGGACTAAGAACCAGTTAAAAGCACTCCAGGGAAATTTCCTCAGGGCTGCAACTGGGGCGATGAAAACCACACCGACCGACGCATTGGAAGTGGCAATGAACACACCACCACTTGATCTAGCGGTGCTATACAAGGCAGAGGCAACCGCCTACAGGCTGATAGACCAGGAGGAATGGAATCAGTCGAGCGCGGCACACGTCAAGCTCGATATACTGAAAAGAAGCCCCCTGAACATAGATCAGGATAGAACAACCAGGAGGTACCTGATTAGGAAAGGTTTCAAGACCTATATACCTGACAGAAAGGACTGGACAATGGCAAAACAATCCCCAGGTAGCAATGTAATACACTGGTACACGGACGGCTCGGGCCGCGGACACCAATACGGTGCAGGGATATATGGGCCAAAAGAAAACCACAGAGACAGATGGTCCATTGGACCCCTGGCCACTGTTTTTCAGGCAGAAATCCTTGCAATTAAAAACTGCATAGAGCTTCTCCTATCAAAACCGACCTCAAGAAAACATATATACGTCTGGTCGGACAGCAAAGCTGCCATCAAAGCCCTAAAGAGACCAAGCACCGAATCGAAGCTGGTCTGGGAGACGATGGCAGCTATAGAAGCACTAGGGGCAACCAATAAAGTAACTTTGGCATGGGTCCCGGGCCACAAAGGGATAACAGGAAACGAGATAGCGGACCAACTGGCAAGGCATGGGGCGTCAAATGATGACCAGGCCATGACAGTGGGAGTCCCTTTCGCGACCGGAATATCTCGAATTAACAATAAACTTCGGAACGAACAGCAAGGGCGATGGGAGCAGATCACAACCTGCAGAAAATCCAAAGCCCTCATGGCAACCCTAAACAAGAAAAAGGCAGGAAAACTACTCAACATGAAAAAAGAGGAACTGAGCACTACAATCAGGCTCCTCACTGGACATGGTAGGTTTAGGACACACTGCAAAAACATGGGCATCGAAAGCGATGCCCGCTGCAGACTATGCCTTGAGGCAGACGAGGACAGCCTGCATATACTTTGTAGCTGCCCTGCACTGGCTACAACAAGGCTAAATTACTGGGGAACCCCCTTCCCTAGCATCAGCTATGTAGCGGATCTAGACGCCGGGAATCTATTAAAACTGGTGAGAAAAGCTGGCCTAGAATTATAGGGATCAGAAGGACAACGGAGCCACAATAGCCCAATAGGGGTTCGGTGACAAGAGGGCAGCAAATGCCTATCCGTATTTTTAACCATAACCATAACCATACCCCAAGAAAAGAGACAACACTTATTACAAAAGATGAATTCGTGTCTCTTTACAAAATCCTGGAAAATCAGGGAAAGTGCGAATCTCATAGGTCTGTTGGTAGCAGCTTTTCCAGCTGTACCCTACGGTATACTATACACGAAGATTCTGGAAATAGAAAAATTTCTAGCTTTGATCATTAATGATCAAAATTTCGACAGAAAAATGACTTTGTCAGAGAAGGCGCGAAATGACTTATTGTGGTGAGGAGATACAATCCGCTTTCGCTCTAAAAAAATAAGTCAATTCAAATTCGACCGCGAGATATACTCAGATGCTTCACTTACTGGCTGGGGAGCCCCCTGTGCTGGAGAACAGTCGAGTGGTTTTTGGTCTTTTTCTCAAAGAAAATTTCACATTAACCAGTTGGAACTGACCGCAACCTTCCACGCCCTTGGTTGTTTCGCCTCAGATTATTCTGACTGTCATATCCTATTACGAATAGATAACGCAACGGCCTTAGCATATATTCGGCGAATGGGTGCCATCCAATATCCTAACCTAAACGGTGGTATCCTATCCTAACATCTAGCAGTGATGCGAAAAACGTCACATTTGCCTGACGGCGGAATATATTTCTTCAAAGAAGAAGGTGGAAGCCGATAGAGAATCCCGTAGGACGAATACCGATATGGAATGGGAACTTTCGGAGACTGCTTTTAATAAAATTGGTAAATGGTGGGGTACCCCTGAATTTGATTTATTTGCTTCAGCTATTAATGCCAAAGTGAATAAATTCTGCTCCCGGAGACGCGATCCAGAAGCATGGTTAATCGATGCGTTTACCACATCTTGGGACAACTTGCACTTATATGCTTTTCCCCTTTTCTCCGTAATTTTCAAATCACTTAGAAAAATAAAAGAGGAAAAATCTTGTGGCATTATAGTAGTGTCTCCAAATAATATCATCATATGGAACGAATGAATCCAGATTAACGTAATAGATCGTATTAAAACGTCTCAGCCAGGTGCTATGCAACTTTGTTACTTTTTGCCTTTCTTCTCACAAAGACCAAAAGTCTGGGTAAATTTACCCTAATGGTAAATTTATTTAATAATCCTTCACCTTTCCTTATACGTGATATATGCATAATCATAGTTCAAATGGAGGTGAGTGATTTCCCTATAATGGTTCTAATTTATAGTTAGTTTAGGTCAGTCATTACAAAGATGAACTTCAGTTCACATAGCAGCGTCTTGTCCGTCATTAATTTTGATGTACTAACAGCAAAAGAGACCATTAAATTTAACCGTTATGGAGTATTGCTACCAAACACTATTCGCGCAGTTTTTTGTGGATTTTCCAATTGTGGAAAAACTAATGTTCTTCTGAGTATTATAATTCACCCCAACGGTTTAAGATCTTCAAATATCTATGTATATTCAAAGTCCCTCAACCAACCTAAATATCATTTTTTGGAAAATTTATTGAAACCACTAGATGAACTCAACTATTATCCCTTCACTGATAATCAAGAGGTTGTCTCCGTGGATGATGCACAGTCACACTCAGTATGCATATTTGACGAGGTTGCATACGAAAAGCAAAACAATACCAAAGCATATTTTTGTGTGGGAAGACATAAAAATGTGAACAGTTTTTATTTATGCCAATTATATGCACGAATTCCAAAGTATTTAGTCCATGATAATGTAACTTTTTTAGTATTATTGGAGCATGTCACGGGATTCTTGCGAATCCCGCACATTACACTAATTTTGGGATATATTGGCTTTGATCTTGATCTTTATCTGCCATCTCGACCCTCCTGGGGAATTTCTCGAATCGTCGAAGGGGGTGAGGACTGGGGCCCGAGTGCTTAGGGTGTTAGGAGGTCTGGAGTCAGGCAACAGTAGGCACAGGGCGGACACGTGGAAACTTTCCCAGCTTCCCTATGAGACTTCCTGGCACATAGCGTAGAACTCATACTGGCGTATGAGTGCTCCATGTTAGATGGGGTAGGCATTCGAACGGCTGACCCTTCGAAGGGGTTGTTCGAAGGGGTCAGCAGCGACGTTCGAATTCGGCGCGCTCCAGGAGAAGCTAGTGTCAGGGATGTCCTCCCTGTGGCAAAGGCAGCACGTCCCGGCACACGGCAGCCCATCCAGCCGTAGTCGAGAGTGAGGGGGCATCGGCAATACTGCCCAGACTGCCCACTCCCTCGGCAGAGTCGCTTCGGCTGACTCCCATCGCTTGACGCTTGCTGGGTGAGAGTCGTACCCGGCCTGGACATGCTCTCTAATTTTGGGGCTACCCTAGTGTGCCCGTCATGCTCCCGAAAGTGTACAATCGGGTGAGTTAATCCCCACGCTCTCGGCCTACCGGCACTCCGCTATCTTACGTCGCGCTCTCAGCGAGGTATTAGAGGTCACCCTTCACGCCTCGGATTCCCGCAAGCATGCTCTCGGTATCCCGGACCGCCGTCTGTTCGCTTTATCTCATGGTTCCGCGTATCCGTGGACTCCGGCCCTCTCTCCACGGACTACCATCCTGAGCGACCACAGGCCTTCCAGCTTCCGTTCCCTTCGTCATCGGCTTCCGTCTCTCGCGAGTAGTTTTACGGTCACACCCCGGTTGGTGTAATTTATGGATTTAGGATTTTGTGTTGTCGCGAGGACGAGTTTCAACCCCACTCGTCCTGTCCTTTCGTGCTATTGTTTCTAGATCTTTTGGATGAGGTCGACTGACCTCGGGCAAGGCAGGGCACCCGACCTCCTTGCCCCGTTTCGGTGTTTTCGGTTTTTGTTAACTTTTGGCCCATAAAAAGTCAGCTGGTGGCCTCATTAAGTCGGTTGGATAGTACGGATGCGAGTATGGGAACGGGCGAAGGTAATGGCTATCCTCGACCCCGGGACGAGGTCGGGGAAAAGTGTTACAAGTAGGATGAAATGAATTTGAAACACATTTACAATGATCATGTGAATGCAGACATGTCATTTGACAAGTTTAAAGACCTATGCTCAGCATGTTGGACAGATAATTATACATTTTTAGTGAACGATAAGAACAGTGACATTGATTCAGGCCTATATAGGAGAAATTTCGATTGCTTCATTGAGATAAGTAATAGTCATTAAAAAAGATTATGACTAGTAGTGGGTGAGATTTAAAGAAGCCTACATGCCTCTACATCAGAATGATAAAGTAAAAGAAAAAAATATTTTATGAGAAATTGCTGAAGCGCGTAAGGCAATTCAACGAAAACATCAACAGTTGAAAATGGGTAGAGAGAATATTGATGAGGTCATGAGTGAAGTCTTTAAACGAATTGTGACTCCGCTGCAACAATTAACAACTCAAAATGTGAAATCTGCTGATAATAGCCCAATATAATCCATAGCCATTGATTTGAGGACTCCATAAAAATTTAAGTCGTCTTTGTTTGATATCACTCTGGATGATACTATTGTGCCAGTCGTTCATAGGACGTACAATGAAACGAGTGTCCCAACTATAAACAATTCACTCAAGCAGAATGAAAGTACAATACCAATCGAATGATCGATGATAATGCAGAAAATGAAAAATCTATCGTTCCGGAGAAGCCGATGGGATTCAGCCTACGGTGTTCGCAGACTCACGTGTAATTTCATGATGGGAGATTCGCCGATATTCTTTGAAGATAAATTTATAAAAGTCAAATCAATGAAGTACGCCTGCACTGATGGGGTACTGGAGCTTCTCTTCATGAACCATCCAACTACGGCTTTGATTAGTGAAAGTGACATTAACGCATACAAAAATATAATCCTGGCAACAAATGGTCATCAAAAAAATTATAAAGTACGTGGATGTATTCGAGATGTTAAGAGTGAGAAATATGAAAAATATATTTCCCAGTTTGACAGAACAATGTATGCAGGAAAGGGACTGTTACCTGCGTTAGTGACAGCTCAACGCCCTCGTAAAGTGGACTATGTTTATTGAGACGACCCCAACGAATTTGTGGAACGTCTTCAGTTACTGGTAGCCTCACAATCGGCGGGAAATCGGAGTCTTGATAGCGAAATCCTATGATTTATATCGGAACTTCGTGAAGCTGGAATAATATATTACAATAACAACATTTTTAATGATGCATCAGTTCCTCGACGGCAAGTGAATATTCGTGACCTGGATGAAGTAACAAGCTGATTTGGTGGATATGACGACTTACGCAAAGAGTAATCATGGGCATAGATTTGTGCTCACTGTAATAGACAATTTTTCACAGTTTACGTGGGCTGAACCGCTCAGGAGGAAAAACGCCCAAGATGTCACGAGAGATATGAACTCTATTCTTCAACGTGGACATATTCCCAAAAAACTTGCATGTTGATGATGGAAAGGAATTCTCTAACTCTAAATTTGAAACATTGATGAAACAATATAATATCCATTTATGTTCTACTTTCAGTAATTTGAAAGCATCCATATGCGAAAGATTCAATCAGACATTGAAAAGCAAAATGTGGTTTCAGTTCAGTTTACGAGGAAACTATAAGTGGATTGCCATACTACCAGAACTCATACGTGAACATAATCATCGACAACATCGGACTATTAATATGAGACCTGTCGATATGACGGTTCAAAATGCCAAAAAATTGCGCTTTCTTTATGCTAATTTTCGTGCAAAGACACGCTCAAAATTTCAAGTTGGTGTTAAAGTACGCATAAGTAAGGAAAAACTGTTGTTGAGAAAGGTTATACACCTAATTGGAATACAGAAATATTCACCATTCGGGAAATAAATAATACGAATCCTGTCACATACAAATTGAAAGATTATAAAAATGAATTGATTAATGGTAATTTCCATGAGGAGGAATTATTAAAAACAAAACACTTTTATGTTTATCTAGTAGAAAAAGTACTGAAAAGAAGAGGAAATGAATGATACGTAAAGTGGTTGGGTTTCAATGATACACAGAATAGTTGGATAGCTATTGAAAGATAGCCCATTTAAGGCAGAAATTTTCGATTTTTTTTTGTTGGGTTACAATGGTGAGGGAGGGGTGATATATTAGTAGGACATCTCTCCTTGCGCTCTTCAGTTCAGTTGGTACATTAATCTCAACAGCATGATCGTGAAAATTGTGGTGCTATAAGTCCTTGTCACATCTCTGTGCCAGGCGGACAATTTCATCAATACTTAGATTCTGAGTCGAAGTGGGTTGCATCATGACTCCATAGGCGATATTCGCTTCAGTACAGCCGAGTGGTGGTTCACAAATTCCATTGATTTGAAAAAAATCATTGATCAACGTCCCTTTATCAACAAGAATTATTTGGAAAGTATAAATCGAAAGTGTCAATTTTATATTAAAGCTGAACAGTGTGGAGTGGCCATTAATAGTAAAAATTTATTGCGAAAAAATAAAAATGTGGAGAAGTATTGTAATAAATTCAATTTCCTCGTGAATGAATCCAAAAGCGCAAATGAAAATATTCATGAAACGTTAGAATTTCTGCAGAACATTAGTGACACATATTTGGATGTATTGATTCAAAATCATCAAATTGATGATAGAATCATATGGGATATGACTGATGAAGTGTCAGCAACCCATGTATTTCGAGCAGGATTACACGAATTTGATGCCAAATTGACAATTTGGAAAAAGGTAGTGTAGCCAAGCTTCGTGACGTCGAAGAAATTGTTAAAATCATTGTGAAACTGGAGAAAAATGAAACGTTTTCTACACTTGAATATCAACGGCTGCTGGATAAAATACGGAATTGGGGTGAAAGTTTGGAAATGGAATTGGACAATTATATTTATACAACTCAGACCATTATCAATTTGCTTAATAATTATTATTATATTAATGATTATTTATAGTATGCTGTATATCTAGCAAAAACTGGGATAACTCATCCTGCTTTGTTTTTACAGAAAACAATTAAAGCAGCCGTTGAATATTTCGTCGCGAAAAATCAGACACCGTCGTTGACATTTTCAATCTCGATTGATGAGTTACACATAAATAAATTATTGAAAATTTCGAAATCTAAAATTGTGTTTCATGGAGGAAAACTGTTGGTAATACTTAGTGTTCCACTTGTGGCCTCCCTAGTGTATCATCTGTTCAAGATGCAGCCGTATTCCACATTTCAAGTATTTGTCCAGGAACAAGGGTCAGCGTACATTCAACCAAAGGCCGACTACCTGCTGCGCACTAAGAACATCTATGCCCTGGCACACGATGAGGATTGTTGGAATATTTGAATGTTTCAACACTACTCAATTGAATATTAAATAGTAGTTACGCGACATCTATTGAGTGATCGAACTTCGCTCCAGAATGTATCCTGATGGATGTAAAGCAAAAGTACTTGTAATGATTTCGGAGTAGACACCACGTTGTACCTTTTTACTCCAAGAAAATATCTGAACTATGATATCTTAAACATATAATTAAAGAAACATTTAATACTATAATGTATATTCAATAGATAAAACCACCCCTCAAAACAATTAAATTTCAACATGGTAGCAGAGCGTGGTTAAACGAAATAGTAAAAATCGTGGCTAGGCACACAGAGACAGTGATTAACTGAGAGAAATATTGCTCTTAGAACATTGAGAAAAACGTTCGGAATGCTCAAAAGTTGAGAAAATCAAAAATAAGTCAAAGTGAGTGAACGATGTACCCGGATCACAAATCGATTGAACAGAGTGGTTAGACACAGTCCGAACGACCACACGAGAGTTATGAGGTTAAGCACATGTTCGCCAAGTGGACATCGACCTTGAAAAATTTAGTTTTTGAAGATAATAAAGAAACAAAAGACCTAGTAGAACAGCTAAATAGTGGATCTTTCGAATTACGCAAAGAACACAGAAATTATTTGCGAAAAGGATTCCTGAAAACATTGAAAAACGTCTTGATTCTGAAAAACGAAGTCTACAATAATATACAAAGAAAAGAAATTGAAACAATGGCGAAACTAGCTAAAATAGACGACGTAAATATCCCAGTGTTTGATGGGATGAACTTTATGAGCTGGAAATTTCGGCTCATGAACATTTTGGAGTATAAAGAGTGTCAAGAACCAGAAGAAAGAGCACGACTAACGAGTGACAATGAAGACACCTGGAAAAAGAACGAATTGAAGGCTAGAACAATTTTTATCAGTGCGGTGTCAGACAAACAATTGGAGTACATCAGTGAATGCAAGACGACGTTTGAGATGATGACAAAACTGGAGAGAATCTACTCGTCGAAGTCAACATCGTTACAAATAATCAACAGAGGCAAGTTGGAAGAAGTTAAGTTGAAAAGTTACAATAATGTAGAAGATTTTTTTGTTGAATTTGAGAGAGCATGCAATGATCTCCTATCATCTGGTGGACAGCTGAGTAGAGAGGAGAAAATGAGATATTTGATAAAAGCTCTTCCACCCAGCTATAGTTACATTGGTGATTTTATTGATCTGGTGCCTGAAGATCAAAGAACTGTTGATTATGTGAGAACGAAAATCAAAGAGAAAAATCTAAGTAAACCTGAAACTGAAAGGAAAACTAACGTGAGCACGTTTGTTACAGGATCGACAAGAGGAAATTGTTTTCACTGTGGGAAATCTGGACATTACCAGAGAGAATGCTGGCAGGCACAGCAGGGAAATCAATCAAGGGGCAATCGACTGAACCAAACAAAAGGAACGCAAGGGTATCAGAGAGGACGAGGACCACCTAGAGGCCGGAGCAGAGGGTCATCACAACGAGGTTATGATAGAGGCAGAGGCCAGAGTCATCAAGGGTCAGGTACATCTAGTGAGGAGGCCAGGGAATCAACACAAGAGGTATGGGCAACACAAGTGATTAAAGTGAATGTGAATAACATAGTGAAAAATCAGAGTGAAAACTCCAGTGAGATTGAATGGCTATTAGACAGCGGGTGCACTGATCATATTATAAACAACGACAATTACTTCTTTGATCAAAATGTACTAAACAAAGCGATTGACATTAAATTACCAGATGGAAAAATTGTGAAGGCAACAAAATTAGGTTCCGTCAAAACAGTATTTAAAACTTATCATGAAGAGACTGAAGTCCTTTTAAAAAATGTCTACTATGTAGAAGGAATTAAAAAGAATCTACTGAGTTTCTCAAAAATAACCGAAAATAATACTATTGTAGCTAGAGAACAAAATGCCAAAATTTATAACAAGCACAGAAAACTAATGGCTGTAGCCAATAAAGCAGAAGGTTTATATGTGATGAAGAGTTCTATATCTGAGAGAGAAATGGAAAAGATTTATGCAAACACAGTCAAGCTAACTGAGAAAGAAAGGTGGCACAGGGCTTTAGGCCATGTAAATTTTCAGTATTTGAACAAATTGGTAAATACTAAATTACTAGAAGGTCTACCAGAGAAATTAGAAAATAACGTTATGCAATGTGGAAACTGTATATAAAGTAAAATGGCTAATGTACCGTTTGAAAATAGGAGAACTGAATCGACTGAGATTTTAGAGTTAATTCATACAGATTTGAATGGTCCACACAGTACGGTAGGTTATGGTGGAGAAAGATATTTTTTAACCTTCATTGATGATTACAGCAAATGCAGCAAAATCTATTGTATTAAGAATAAATCAGAAACAGCAAGTTGCTTTATAGAATACACAAATCTTGTGGAAAATCAGTTTAATAAGAGAATAAAGAAACTCAGGTGTGACAACGGCAGAGAATATTTAAACAAAGAAATTTATAATTTTATCAAACACAAAGGAATAGAATTGTCACCATGTCCTCCATATGTTCACGAGTTGAACGGAGTAGCTGAAAGGTATAATAAATCAGCAATGGACATGGGAAGATGTTTAGCAAGGGAAGCAAAATTGGACCTTAGGTACTGGCCAGAAATTATGAAAACAGTTGCCTACTGGAAAAACCGTACAATAGCCAATACTCAAGAAAATAAGACACCCTATGAAATCGCTTTTGGCACAAAGCCTAATGTCAAACATTTGAAAATCTACGGGAGCAAAGTATTTGTAAGAATACCAGAGGCTTTAAGAAGAAATAAATGGGCTGACAAAGCTCAAGTTGCAACTTTAGTGGGATATAATAACAATAGCTACAGGGTTTTGGTAAATAACAGAATTATCAATGCAAGACACGTCAAGGTAATGGAAGAAGACTCAGAATTAATTTGTTTTGAAGAAGGTAATGAAATAGAAAACGATGGTGATGAAAATGACCCCGTGGAGTTGAATTTTAAATCAAATGAAAGTAATAAAGAATCAGATGTAGAATCCAATCAATACGAAGTATATGAGAATAATTATTTTGATGCAAACGACGTGAACCTGAGACAAATAAATAATGAGTCAACTCCAAATTCGAGAAACAAAAACACATTTGACGGAAGAATTTCAAGCAGGAAGAAAATCCCAATCAATCGCTATGGGAGTCCAGTTACACACTTTATCTATATTAATTGTGTAAATGCAAATGTGACAAATACCTATGAGGAGGCGATAAATTCAAATGAATCATGCAAATGGCAAAAAGCAATGAATTCAGAAATTAAAAGCCTAAAAGCAAATGATACATGGACTACTGTTGACAAACCCGAAAACAAGAATATTTTAGATGTGAAATGGGTTTACAAACGGAAAAATGATGATACTAGAATAATATTTCGTGCGAGGGCCGATGGGTGGATGTACTGAATAATCAGGAGCCGGTGTGCTTCAAATAAGAAGTGGATGCCTAGCTGCTACCTCATATGCAATGATGATGGGATTTCAAACGAAGCAAAGTGTGAGACCTGTAAACTATATTGATGCTTGAAATCTGAATGTAACCAATTAAGTGTACAAACAAAAATGTTTCAATTTTCTAACAACGAATTACGTTGAATTTGGTCAATTTCTACGTAAATGTTGTGACGAGGCAGAATTTTGCGCCCCCCCCC
>NW_011887987.1:20616-23284 GCF_000806365.1 Fopius arisanus
TCTCTCACGGTTAATTTCCAGGACTGTAAAAGTAAAAAATTTTCAGACCGACGAATGTATGAATTTTTTCATGAAATAAATAAACGTGATTGACTATAAAAAATATCATTTTTTTATTCTTTCACCCAATATTTACAATTAGTTTTTAACACCATAAAGTAAAGTATCTGTACTATTTGCTACGAGAATACGGATATCATCATGCCAACTTCAAGCTAATTTCGTTTGATTAATAGTAATGACATCATGTTTAATCGATCGAATCATAGTTGTATGATGCATTGAACATTCTCAATAATCGTCAAATGTAACATGTTTCAATGCTGATTTTTTTACACTCTTAGCGCGTGTTTTTTCTCGATTTTCACCAAAAACTTTAAATGTGTAGATTTTTGCTCGCAATTCAACACATTCCGTCATAATCTTGCCATTAGTCTCGTCTTCTATCAAACCCAATTGTTTCTTATTGCGGCTAAGGGGACATTATAGTCATTATTTTGGGGATAATCTGAAGTGTCGAATTTAGTGATATCTCTCTCTATGAATTCATAGACGTTCTCCACTTTAAATTGATGAATTAAACTGTCTGTATCTTTATACAATAATTTTGCCCGATCTTTGAAAGTACTTCTTATGTAATTATAGTGGAAATCGTCCATATAAGTTGTCAAAATATCGAGGATACTGAAACCAATATAAATAGGCTTAGTGAATCTAATCCGTGTACGTCTCATTTGAATAATTACCATGTCTTTGTCAAAAATAATACTCACTGCTACATGCCAATTATAAGGGGCCTAGTACGATCATAGTGGGGACAGTAGTGGGGGGCCTCACAGTCACCGTATTGAGGAGCTTCCCATGACGTCTCTACCAAATACTGAAATGGGGAAAATGGCCGCGCGATTAATATAAATTAAAAAATCCACACATTGAAAAAAAATCTGAATGTGAAGATAACTATTGGTCATGGAAATAAACATGAAGATACTTTTCAAATTCAGCTTCCGGAACTGATGACATCTTTCAGCTTGCTTTTTAAATTTCTGGCTCAAGATCGACCTTACTGAAAAATATGTCAAGGAAAAAATACCAATCATTGCAGTTTTGACCGGCTGATGTTGATTCTGAATATAAAAAAGGATTATTTTTTAAAAATAATATTTTTAAAAAATTTTCTTCAAGTAACATTTTTACTTCAATCAATTTCATTTCTTGAATAAATAATTGCGGGACCACTGGAACATGGCATTGTGGAATTTGTTTCTTGCCTCTGAAATTAAACAGCCGGTTTTTACATTTCATTTGTAACGACTGCTTTCAAAATAATAAAAATGTCATGGTGAAGAAAATTTCACATTTTCCATTTTTTACTCATTTCCCCGCTTTTCTTTTTCTTCAGCGATACTTCTCCTCTTTTCCTGTTTTTGAGTGTTCCCCCCACCTTGGTTGATTTCAGCCGAGGAGAAGGCCCTTTACAACTTGGGTCAAAAAGGCCCATCACCCGACACAATTAGCTTTCGTCTACCCTGTGTTATGTACTAATAGAGGTCGCACAACTTGCTCTCAGAGCAGAGGTTGCCGATCCCTGGTCTAGAGGTTGCGCCAACAGAAGAGAACCTGGTGAGTGTGCATATAGACTTTGTTAAGGATATGATCCGCGGATAGAATGGGCGAGAGGCTCATTGTACTTCCCAAAAACATAGGAACGCTAATAACCGCTAAAAGCCTAAAAGCCTAATCTTCGGGGATTAATTAAATCCTCGTTTCAGATTATGTATTATTTGTTTGATTTAACCAATTATTAGAATTTCGTTTCGATCAATCAGAGAATTTGATTTCATGACTTAATTTAATTTTGACTACTTATTGATAATTTGGACAAATGCTTGTAAATTGAGTTAGCTTATTTATTTAATTCATTAACCAAGTAATTCCGGATGTCTAATTAGATCAATCATAACAATTTTGATTAAAATATGTGAACTAAAATTTTAACGATTTTATTGAATTATATAATTAGTTCTGTCCATTTTTCTTTGGACCGAGGACTGGCACTCTGCAAATTTGCAATGGCACAAGGCAAAACAAGCTGAAGAGGATCTAGTTGCAAATAACAGCAGGGTTCCGATTGATAAAGGAGAGATCGTCGATAAAGGACTGGGTTCTGATATATCGTCATTTCCATGCTCCGATAATAATTGTAAGAGTATTTTTCCCGGGTCAACACCCCGGGATAATCCTCAAACTATTCTGGCTGCCGCCTCTATCGTTCACGATTGGGCGCCAGCCAGGTTTTTCTGGAAAACCTGACGGAAAACCAGCCGCGAAGGAATTTCGTCAACTCCGCGGACTTTCGGTGGCGGGTCTCACAATGCCGAGCCAGCATCAGCATGACACGGTAGAGTGGGCGAGGTTCACCAACGTACGAGTAACTTCAATCACTAACTTCGGCCGTGCTTACGGCATCGTCAACGATATCTTTCGGGGAACGTATCCCTCAGACTCTCGTGGAGGGATATGACCATTCCTCTCACGTGGTACTCTCTCCTCTGGGGTGGCTGAACCCCAACCAAGACACAGATTACCTGCGAATCCTTCTCACCCCGCAGGGCGCCGAACTGCTCGAGGCACATGCGACGTAGGTATCCGGAGACCTTTCTCACCC
>NW_011887987.1:23774-27178 GCF_000806365.1 Fopius arisanus
AACGGGATCCCGGGGGCGCTAGTCCTTTCACCTAGCCGTTGGTCCTTGGTCTAAATCAACGGCGCCCTTCGGAACCACCCAGTTGGAACGCCTGTACGTCGGCCCTGAACTCCCTAACACAGCTGGGTGGATTTCCAAATTGGGAAGCAACTATCGTCAGCGCCATCACAGTGTTCCGAAACATGGTCTCACTCTACCACGTTTCTTCCCACTGTGTGATTGGTCTATTTTACCTTCGGAGCGGCCTCATTGGCCGTCGTCCGATGGTCTATTCATCTTTCGCTCGGCTATTTCAGCCGGCGTTAGATGTCGTTCATTTCACCGCGTTGTTTTGCTCGTGATATTCCCTAGTAACGAGAAAATCTCGTTACATAATGCAGCTGACTGTGTTCAATCTAGTGTAAATATCGAGGCTCCTATATCATCAACTGATTCACTCTCTCCGATTTCCAATAATAATGCAGCTAGTTCTGTTGCGATCCATGAAAATCATGAGAACCTTGAGCATCTTGAATCACCCCTGTAGGTGTCTTCAACTCCACATTTTAGTGGTCGTGAGAATCTTGTTGAAAAAGACCTTGAGAACCCTGGATCATCAGGAGATGCATGCGCTTCGACAAGTTGCAGTAATGAGGCAACTGATTCTGTTTCATTGCGTAAAAATATTGAAAATCGCAGACCTTCATTTGATTTTAATGAATTGGCACGAGCCAGTGTCAATCTTCCTGAGGGTTGGTTACAAGAACTAAAGTCTATTAATGATGGAAATCTGTTGAATTTCTTCGTAACTAAAATTATTGAAACTAAAGACTCATTAAACGGTCCAATCCGTTTGATACCACTAATCTGAAAAGCGATTCTCAGAGAATCTAATACGATACCTCAATTCTATGTCTTACAGCAATCCTGGGATTATATTGATCATGCACCGATTAAAAACATTGAGAAAATATAAAATTTGATAAACGATGCAGCGGGGAATGCATCTTACTGTGCATGTTGTTGCATATGAGATCTCCTAAAGGATAGAAATTCGTCCACAACCATGGAGTCCTTCCTGTGTCTGATGTTCGAACTCTCAGAAAATACATTTCTGCTAACCCTTCTTCTTGGGGGTTTGATCCCTAATTTTTTGAAGTCTTGAAGACTACATTCGCCAAACGAGGAGATAGGGATAGGCATGGTATTTTACTTCTTGAGGAGATGGGCAATCGGGAAAGCCTTGGTGTGAATTGTCAAACACTTATAATGATGGGCTTGGTCGATTTCGGAGAAGCTGGACATGAAGCAATTACGTTGGCTGAACGAGCCGATCATGGACTCGTTATAATGTATCAAGGGTTGAGCAATTCCTATTCCCAACCCATTGCAGTGTTTGCATCTCACGGAGCAGTAAAAGGCGAGGTTCTCTCTCAACTCATTCTGAAGGCCATAGTACTTCTTGAAAATGCTGGAGCTATAGTCGATGGAGTTATAACTGATGGGGCCAGTACCAATCGGAAATTTTGGGCATCTTCGGGGGTTTCTGGAAGGAAAGAGAAATTGAAGAATTCATTTGAACATCCTCTCGATGCGAATCACCGCGTGTACGGTTTTTCAGATACTCCACACTTGATTAAAACTATTCGCAATCGCCTACATAACAAAGGAATTCTACAAGAAAGTTATTAGCATTATTTCTGCCACCTCGAATGGTTTTATTATGTGTAAAATTAAAATTTTAATGGCTCAGGTACATCCACGCGGACAAGTAATCAAGTGTGAGCATTTGAAAAGTCTCCACAGAGCTGATAAAGAGGCAGTGAAATTGAATATGGAACCTCTCTGCCCACGCCTTACCGTCAATCATTCGGACCTGAATTGTGCATCAAAAATGAAGGTTAAATTGGTGACTCAGGTAAATTCTATCCGTTATAAGTATCAATTATAAATGAGGAACAATGAATAGGCTACTTTATTCTTTCAGGTTTTTAGTTCACTCAGTTACCCACGGTTTAGAAGTATATTCGAAAGGAGTGGAATTCTGCAAATGGAATAATGACATATTCGATGCTTTCAATCGTTTAGAAGAAATGGAAGCTGTTTTACCAGGCAACATTGATTACAAAGTATGAAATTACTGTCGCAAATGATTCTATCGATATTTCATATTTCATTTATTACAGATCCTTCAGGAGAGCACGAAAAGCCTGGATGAATAGAAGAACAACGTAGAAGAAGGAAAAATTGACAAGGGCTTATTTTTAACACCTCAAACACCTTAGGGACTTAGAGTAACATTCCATTCGACTTTACAGCTTATAAATTATTTTGTTGAAAAATATGGATTCTCTGAAGTTCTCACCGGAATGTTGAATCAAGTTAGCCTCGAGGTTTGCAATTGTGTTTGTCAATTTTGACGCCAAGAAAAACCACTCGAACGCTTCAGCTTCCACCACTCCTCTGCTTCCTACGCTTTGCACTAACTTTTACTGTACTTGATCCGCTCAGTGTCTAACATTCCAAATCATTAGGTCATTTTTCAGAATTAACTTTGTAGGTCAACTTGAGCGCTTATAGATATGCCCATTGCTTCAGAGTGCATGGTCATAACAAGTTCGTAATTCATCTTACGTTTTGTCTTTAGTTTTCTTTTTCCTATTTACACTTTAGAAATTTTTCGGTTTTATCCTACAAACTTTTCTACAACTATATAAAATTCTCTTCACCTATAGTGCATGAAAGCCCCCAAAGACAGGAATTGTGCAGTAACGAGAAATGAGTTTGGAAAACCTCTAATCACTTTCTCTGAATTAAAAGTGATCTATAAAGGTCGAAAAAATTCCTCTTTATCAGAAGAAAATTATAAAGAAAGTCGACGAAGTTGTACAGCGCGAGGAACAGGGACCTTCTATCAATATAAGCACTGAATTCTCATTTTTTATAATATACTAAGTGGAACAAAATCTTCGTTTTTTAATTTATCCTTCCTTCCAACGTACACAATAATTTTGGTACGAATTCAAATAGTCGAACTTCTAAGCGGGACAAGCAGGTAGCCATCAGCACCACCTAAGACGTAACAATATCTGGGCAGCTGTATACTACGAGTTTCAGTGGGCTGCACCTGACTTAGTTATTCAGCTCTGTCGCCGAGGGAATCGTATTTCCTTTCCTTTCCGTGAGGAAACGAAATACGTCACAAATCCTAAAACACGTCAATTTAGCGCCGAAAACTATTTCATAGGGTACGATCTGGAAAAGCGGCGCTCGGCCACCCAGAGCCAGTTAATGCATTGTGACGAGGCACTTTTTAGCCCCTCCCCTGCCCCCTAATGATGATTGTTTTACATATATAATAGATTAAGGATTAGGTTAAGGAAAAAAGGAATAAACCGACCACCGTTGGCACCCCACTCCCGAGA
>NW_011887987.1:28428-30078 GCF_000806365.1 Fopius arisanus
TGTCCCGGAATATTAAATCCCAATTTATTTTGGAAATAAATTCGTCTCAGAGAGGAGAGTTTATTTTTCGAGGCGAAGGTTGTTGTTTTGATTCCCCCCCAGTGTCTCCCTTTTCTATTGTTCCAATCCCGAGGCTTGCCGTTGCGGATTGAACTCACTACATTCCAGAGGGGATTAAGAACCCAACAATAAAATCATCTTATTCCGGCATTTAATTTATTTCCCGTTATAGGCAGGGAATACTGAACTCGACCTGTCATCTCTTTTTAAAAAATTTCTGAATTAAAATTAATATCGAGAGAATTTAAATAAGAAATCACCCTCTGGAGTCCCGGTAAATTTCAAGGCAAAATTAAATTTTGATTTGAGTGAATTTAACTTTGATCTAATTGTTAGCTTTAAATTCCCCTCGCCCCGATCGTCCCCGACCATTACGGACCCATCGCCCAACTGATATAACTTTCCTTCACAATAAGTTTGAAGTGATTAATTAATTCGTTAATTCTCCCCCTATCATTTTGTTTTATTATTATTTTAAATTAATTAGGTAGAGGGAATTGTTTCTCATATCTTGTTATTATTCCCACGGAGTTATTAGTAGGAAGGTGCCTTCTCACCGCCGATTCATAGGGTTTCTCGGATTTTGAGGAGTTGCTCGGCTTTCACGAATTTTGAAATCTTAAATCGCTTCTGGTTTTTTTTTGGCGCTGCCTCGTGCGCACTGCCTGCGTTTTTCTTTTTTTTTCTTCGTTCTCGCGCAGTCTTTCGCGGAGTTCGTTTTCGTAATTAAAAAATGGAGCCCAATCTAATCATCCTGGATCCTCCCACATCTAACCCCGAAACATCCACGGCCCACATTACGACCACCACTACCACCACCGTCACAACCACCACCGTCACAACCACCACTGCCACTACCCCCTCAGCCACGGCTTCGGACCCATTCCACCCCCTTCCCCCTATCATTCCTCCCGACCCCCTTCCTGCCCAAATAGCCCAATACCACCGGGAATTAGAAATTCGATTTGAGTCCCTCACCCCCCGCAGTCAGTTGATCTTATTGGATACTTTGGGTATTGAAAGTCGAGGGGTTTTAGACGTTATTAAGGATAGATTCGTACGGTTTGAGATTCGAAAAAAGTTTGGGGAACACACAGCCCCCTGGGACGATGAAATTGATTCTATGAGGATGCCTATTACTACCACCGGTTTTCGCGGCATCCCCGAAGCCGACGGATCGTTTACTCTTCGCCCTTCTGGCACCCTCCGGACGGGTCAAACTATCGGGGCATATCAGGACCCCATCAGTTTTGAACAATCGACAGTTGAACCCTCTTTTACCCAGTCCCTTAACCAACCATCCCCTGCCCATCGAGTCACCTTCCGACAACCCCTCATTCCCACCCCCGCACCCACTCCCGCGAGTATCTCCCTACCAATTGACCGACCCACCCTTAATTACCAGAGACCTGTTGCCCCCCAACCCCGTCCCCCCATCGACCTTCTTACCCCCGAACCGCGTATACCCTTCACATTCCCACCCCAACAAACCTCTATCTTAGGTGACAACCAATCGTCATCCCCAAACGCCCATTCCACCTACCAAGTAGACCACCCTCAATTCCTCCCCACTAGTTCTCGGTATTACCC
>NW_011887987.1:37466-51533 GCF_000806365.1 Fopius arisanus
CCCCCCCCCCTTTTCTCATTTCAGGTCCCTCCCGTCGAAGCAAAGTAATTTCCCCTAACAACTCGGTTGTTTCATTTATTCTTTCCATTTGTTCATTTATTCGTGCCTTCGCCGGGAATTATTATATTTTAATTTCCCGGCCAAGGTCACAGCATATAGTCAATTTTTCAAGGCGCTGTTGTCGCATCGTACCATTCAGTTTGATTCAGTCGGGACTGGTACCAGGTGCCAGGTAGTTGGCACCACGTAATTGAAAATTCATTAGTTTTTTTATTTCGATCAATAGTAGGACCTTTGTACATCATTGTAATACAATTAAAAAATTTTATAGACCCTTCATTAATTTTTAATTAATTAAACTAAATAATGATCGGAAGTTAGCACCCCATCCCACTAATTTTCATTTGCAGACCGAAATAATATTAACCAATGGAAAGCAAATCGTTTGTAGATAATAAATATCTTAGTTGCCTTCTTTTACATGTAATTATTCATTAGATTTTAATTAATTTGAAAAAAGGTCTATACTGTTGACATCGGCGCATGCGCAGACACTCGTACTCACACCCAGTATGGTGTTTTCGGTCATCAGGGAAGAATTGTGAGTAGCACCATTGTATAACATTGTAATAGTGATGAAAATGTTTGTAGGCCCTTCTTTGATTCTTTGCTAATTAATTAAAATAGTAAGCAAAGTTACCATCCCACTTTCCTAATTTTCATTTGTAGATCCAAATTGACTTTTTGAATTTTCTTAACGAATGTCGATAATGATGAAAAGTACGGCCACATCAATCCGGGGGAGTCCACGCATGCGCAGATGGGCATATTGTCGTTAATCTCATTAATTAATTAGTATTTAAAGAACAATTAGGTCTACGATTATATCTCAAGGATTATTTTTTACACACAAACGATTTGCTAACGATTGGCAAGGCGAGTCTTGGTCTATAAATGAAAATTAGGAAAGTGGGATGATAACTTTTGCGTATTATTTTAATTAATTAGTGAAAAATCAAAGAAGGACCTACAAACATTTTCATCACTATTACAATGTTATACAATGATGCTACTCACAATTCCTCCCTGATAACCGAAAACACCATACTAGGTGTGAGTACGAGTGTCTGCGCATGCGCCAATGTAAACACTGTAGACCTTTTTTAAATTAATTAAAATCTAATGAATAATTACGTGTAAAAGAATGAAACTAAGGTATTTATTATGTACAAACGATTTGCTTTCCATTGGTTACTATTATTTCGGTCTACAAATCGAAATTAGTGGGATGGGGTGCTAACTTCCGATCATTATTTTGTTTAATTAATTAAAAAATAATGAAGGGTCTACAAAATTCTGTAATCATATCACAATGATGTACAAAGGTCCTATTATTGATCGAAACAAAAAAACTAATAAATTTTCAATTATGTGGTGCTAACTACCTGGCACCCTGGTACCAGCGTATAGGTGGCAACGTCGCGCACAATATAATAAAGGGGACGCTCTCCTCACAGTTCAGGAGGGTTAATAATTCTTGGCTTGTGCTTCCATGGAAAAGTAGCCACCACATTTGTTGATTCATTTTTAAAGCTGGCACATTACCTTAGGCCAGGGCCCGGCCACCTGAGCTCATCGGACTCACGTGGCTCCCGAGGTTCGTTAGTGAGAACTGGGGGAGGGGCCTCATCCACTTGAAGAAACTACTTGCTCTAATTCGATTTTCTCTCTCTCCTTGAGCCCTGGTTCGCCCGATACCGACAGAGGGCGACTGTGCGATCGTGCAGCAATTTTCAACTTTTCATAAATTTGAATTATAAATATCAATTTTTTACTGCAAATAGACAGCAATATTAGACGATTTTTTGTTTAATGCATTCATGATGGAAAGTCACCCTCGACAATTACTTTGTGTTTATACAATATGCCGGAATCCAATACATAAAGATATATACAATATTTGTCCACAATTCTTCTTGAGCAATAACGTTATCCAATCATGTGAAGCAAATGATTCGTGGATAAATAGTAATTGTTGAAAGGGGCTGCTTTATTGTCATTGACAAAATTGAATTACTCATTTTTTATTTTATTTAGCTACCAGAGTATCTGAAATATTCTTCTGGATTTTTCAAATAAAAATCGAGAATCCAACACTTCCAGTTTTTGATATACTGGAATACAATATCATATTCGACTGGATTTTGGAGGGATGAACAATATTCGGGCAATTTCAAATTTATTTTCTCATGTTATGAATAAAACAATTCATTTTTCATTTGGACGTTGCAAGATTAGCACTATTCAAAGCGTAATATAAAAATCTGCAATGGCATTTCCAGGAATATATTCCTAAGTCGACAGTGGCAACTCTTCACTTTTCAAATTTAGAGTTTCCACATTTGAAAAGAAAATAATAATTGCCGACGACCATTCTGTAAATATATTCTCCAAGGTTTTCCTATACGAGTTTGACGTTTTCAATTTTATATTAAAAATTTGAAACTGACATTTCGAGCCAATTCTGGCGAGTCGGCCATTTTTCGGTCGAATGGCACGCCACTCGACGTGGCTAATGGAAAGAGCGTCACCACTGAGACTTATTCGCACACAATGGTTGGCTAATTGGGTACTTATTAGGATTAGAGGATTATCCAGACCCTTGCAGTAGGTTGGCTCCGGACTACCTGAAGGTTGCCGGGCCCTACCTTAGGCATGGGCAAAGTGCGCCCAATGGACTCATATAGCACCTAACCCCAATTAGGCCAATGACTTTAAAAGAATGGGTGCTATTGTATTGTGCAGGTGGTCGGAGGGGCGAGACCACGATGCTTGGGTCAGAGTGGGGGTATCGTTACGTCAGACAACGCGCAAAACTTCGAATTTTTCAACGAAAAATATGAATATATTTCTTGCTGTATTTCGCATAGTTAAAACATATCAAATAATCATTTTTTTCTACATAAACTTTCGCATGAAATCCCTTTGAATAAATCACGCGGAATTGAATATTGCAGCAGCAAATTAATTGAAAAGCTGTTGTGAAAAGATTTCTTAAGTTTTATTACTGTTGTCTCAGCATTTCCTAAGCAGCATTTAAAAAATTTAAATGATTTTTGGCCTCAAAAAAAACACAAGGAAACAAAAAATTTGAATTCTTGTTTCATTTCATGTCTTGTTGACTTTTTTCCATTATATCGATCTCTCTGCTGAACATTTGAAAATTCATCCAGTGCCAGGTGACCACAATAATCAATAATTATTGCAAAAAACGTGAAAATAATTAGCGACAGAGAGTGATCGAGCAAAGGTAATTGAAAAAAGTTCACAGATTGAAAAAAGTGCGATCTGGCTAAGAGTAGGCAAAACTTATGAAACAAACCTTACATTCACAATTTACTGATTGAATTTTTAAAAACTGACATGTCATATTTCTTTCAATTTTTAATAAAATAATTATTCACTATTAAGGTAACCAAAAAATAATAATTTTTTGGCACCACACTGTAATAACAATTACCCCTGGTACAACTAAGAATTTTCCAATTTGAGTTGGTGAAAATTAGCCTGAATTTTTCGGCGGGAAGGTTTAAGGAAGAGAAATTAAAAATTGGACGTGTTGCTCTCTATTGGTTATTTTCTTTACCATTCCCAACGACCTGGCATATAATATTATACCAATTTGATTACTTCTTCATTACAAGATAGACTTGATGGGGCAATTATCATAGATATTGTTAACTGTATCCAAGCTTTTCGTGCCCTAGCAAACTATCATCCACGCTAAAGTGGATTATTTAGTGCATTTGGCAACATTAATTGGATAATTTTTGGATAAGTTATGAAAAATAAATGAAAGAATGAGGGGAACATGAAAACAGTGCTAATTGGCTAATCCAATTAATATTTCCAAATGTAAAAAATAATCCACCTTATTTATTGTATATCATTCTTTGATCTGGTTTTATCGATTTGTAGCCGTTTTTTTATCGGGAAATTGCATCCACGCAACATACACACTAGATCCACGCTATAGCGTGGATGATGGATTGCTAGGGTGGCAAAAATGGAAAGTTTTTTCCAAAAGAAATTGCAGTTGCTGATTTAGATTAGATTAGATTAAGAAACGCAGAGGGTCGGACTGGCCTCCCCAATGCCACCGAACTCAAATGAGAGTTATTGTAGTTCGGTTTGTTCGAGGTTCGCATTATATGTCCATCCCGGTCTTTTTTGTCTGTCTTAACAGATCTGTTGCCTCCTTGCTCGCGAGTTCACTAGCGGTGGGGAAAGCAGTGCCCCACCAACGTAGTCTCATCGCTGTGAATGCCGGATAGTCGCACAGGATGTGTAAAATGTCCTATTTTGTTTCATTACAGAATCTGCATTTGCATCCCTGCAAGCGTCCGGCATAAGATGACCGAGGCACTTTTACTGTCATGCAAGTTGATCTGAACGATTTCGATCGACGTGGACAATGGCCTGAAACGTCGAAATTTATTGTACCCTCGGAAACCTCTATTTAACGGTTCTCTTTTTGTTGAGGCAACAGCCTCATACGGCATTGGGCCAAGGGGTGGCAGCACTTCCTTGGCTATCTCTAATTGACCGGCCGTGCGTCAGATATAGATGCCCCAATTACGCACCTGTGACGCTGACCTATATCTCAATAATTATGATTATGTTCGCTCTCGTGCGTGCGTGTTCTTAAGCTGTGTCGTTCTTCAACGCTCTCTAATTACATCCGTAATTATCTTGTAAATCACTCTCAATTGTAACTCTCTACCATGATCATTTAATAAAGTGCTTGATCGCGATCACTGTGACATATTTATTTAATATCGGGACAACATATAAGACGAGAAATATACAAATTTCTTAGTGACGAAAATTTGCGCGTCTCTGATCATTGTTTGTTCTCGAATTTCTCATTACTCCATATCCCAGTGCTCTAACGGCTTTTTGTGACTTTCTCGCCATAACATTTGGTCCTTCGAGTGGGATAGTGGTTAAGAGAGTGTTTTGTGGTAAAAACTGGTTTTTTAAGTGCATTTTCGGAAAAGGCGCGAGTTTAAGTTTGTGTCGCTGATACTCAGTTGCTTCGCCCACCGTACCGCCTACAGCTGCTCCCATCTTTATCTCTACGGGGCTCCACCTACTCGGCCACACCCACAGCTGAGGAAACGGATCATTTTCACGCTCGACACGTGAAATTGAGGCCTACAGTTTCGCCGACGGAACATCTCTGCAGCTACTAGACCATCTCAAAGAAAAGTTAATAATATTATTGCTTTTTATTAACTTTTCCTGCTTGTGCTGCTGTTAACTGCTGCTTGGAAAGTGGGCTATTGATTCTCTCTATTTGCTTCGGATTTTTATCGTTGCGCAAATATTTTGTAGTTTGCTGGAGAAACTACTGACTGTGATTTCCTTCTCTTGCTTTCTTTGTGAGATTTCATTCTTGGCTTTTTGATGTTCTCTCGTTTTTTGCAATTCTCTAGCGTCAGCGTGTGGTTTAGGGGGAGAATTTTGATCCCGGCTAGTATGGCAAAATTCATTGAGAGTTTGAAGGCTGAATCTGTCGCCGAAAATGTGCAGGAACTCACGGTCACTGAGCTCCAGTCTAAGCTCGACATGCTGGAGAATCACTGGAACATGTTCGACATCCCATATCTCAAGCTGTTGACAGCCAAGGAGAACGAGGAAGTTCTCGAGCATGCGTACGTGAAAGAAGAGGTGTATGATTAATGTCTCGTGATATACTTAGCGGCTCGAACTACATTCATGGGACTCATTAAAGGACTGAACAAGTCAATTGACCTCTCTGAGTTCGTTTCGTCGTCCATCTGTCACACCCCAATCGACGCAGGTGACTCATAGGCAATTGCCTAAGATTTCTCTCCCAACATTCTCAGGGAACTTTTTGGAGTGGACTCCATATAAGGATCTCTTTCTCTCTATGGTGGTCAGGAATCCTTCTCTCTCTACAGTTGAAAAATGCCACTATTTATTCACATCTCCTTCTGGCGAGGCCAAGCAGCTCATCTCTACCTTGCCAGAAACACAAGACTCTTTCATGCCAGCGTGCAATACTCTTTTGTCGATGTACGACAACAAAAGGTTGCTCATCTCGACTCGGTTAGAGAAGCTTTTTTCTGCTCCAAAGGTCATCAGTCGCTCGGCCGCGGCATATAATGCACTTCTCAACTCTGTGGCTGAAGCGTTAAACGCTTTGGAGTCTCTCGGACGTTCTATCAGGCATTGGAATGACATGCTTGTTCATTTCGTGACAAGTCGGCTGGACTCCAAAACGTTGGAGGACTGGAAAATTGAGATAGGCTCATTCACAAATTTTCTCACCTACGCAGCTCTCAAGAACTATGTTCTCAGCAGGATCAGGGCTAGGGAGAGAATCGAAATGCATGCCCCTCAACCTCAGTTAGCTACCTCTCCACGAATTCTCAACAGGCCTCGAAGCCTAAACCAGTCAAGGTGTATCCACCGGTTCAAGGAGTGCAACCTACTAGAGTACTCAGCGTCTCAGCTGGTCCAGCGTCGCAGCCTACTTTAGTAAAGGACTCTATCAACCATACGTCTCGTGTTGCTCAAGGGCCTCAACCACAACATTGGGCGGACATGTGTTTCCGTGCCTGTCCGATGTATGAGGAGGAACATTCTCTCGATAAATGTCCGAAGTTTAAGGCGTTATCTCCTACAGAGAGGAGACCATTTATAGTTTGTAGTTTGACGATTGGGATTATAAATTGCCACTATATCTAGTCCAGAAGTGGGCTCAATTCGGTGAAGAACTGTTTTAAGTTGAACAACTCTCGATCCCTCGTTAGCTGGGGTGTGGGAAAGAATCTCAGGTGGAAATCCATGGCTTCTCTGATGCATCTCTGCTAGCGATGTCTGCTGGGGTTTATTTGAAGGTGACGAGTGCGGATGGTGTCAGCATCTCTTTAGATATTATTAAAACCAAGGTTACTTCTCTCAAGAAGCTCACCATTTCACGTCTTGAGCTCAACGCCGCAGTCATCCTAGCTAAGCTCACAAGGTACGTTATGGATCAGCTCAACCTTGGTACCGTGATGGTACATTTATGGACAGACTCCACTGTTGCTCTTGCGTGGATTTGTGCTCATCCTTCCACGTGGAAGGAGTATGTCCACAATAGAGTAGCAGTCATACAGGAACTCATGCAGGAAGCCAATTAGAGCTACGTCGGTGGGAAGGAGAACCCTGCTGATTGTGCGGATCACAGCAATTTGTCAAACGGTGGCAGGGAATATGATGCGGAAGCCGGATAGAAAGAAGGGTGTCATTGTTACGGCAGCGTTTAGCCCGGAAAGGATTGGAACTGCTCGGCTTTATTGGGTTAAGGCGACTCAAGCCTTTCATCTCCAAGCCGAGTGTGACATTATCTCTCACGGATTCCAGTTGAAGAAGTCTCATCCCTCGCCCAAGCTCACTACTTCCATCGACTAACAGGGAGTTCTCAGAGTGGGCAGACGTTTGAAGTTCTCAACTCAAGGACTAGAAAGTAGGCATCAGGCGATAATCTCTCAAGGTTCAGTGCTCGCAGAGCTTCTCATCAGGGACTCACATCAGCGTACGCTGCATGGCGGAACTCAACTCACGTTGACGCATCTCAGGAGGTCTTACTGGATTTTGGAGGTCGTCTACCAGTAAGGTCCTTCAGCCTCAAGTGCATTGAATGTACGTGTCATCGTGGGATTCGAGCGCAGCAGCTTATGGGGCAGCTTTCGATGGCACGTCTTGTGTCGGATCGAGTTTTCTCTAACACTCGTGTGGAGTATGCCGGACCAGTGTCGCTCGAGACGTGGAAGGGGCGTGGTCATAACACCCAGAAAGGCTGGCTAGTGATCTTTGTGTGCATGGCGACGTCCGCTCTCCATCTAGAAGCTGTCACGGACGACTCTGCCGATGGCTTTATCGCGGCCTACAGGAGGTTAGCGAGTCGTCGAGGATACTGCAGACATCTTCACACCGACTGCGGCACAAATTTTATCGGTGCTGACAAGGAATTGGAAATGTTCTCTGCTGGCACCAAGGAGTTCCAACATCTGCGGTATGTCTCAAGGATGCAACGCGGTGGACGTTCAATCCTCCTAGAGCCCCTCACTTTGGAGGGAAATGGGAAGCAGCGCTCAAGTCGGTGAAGTATCATCTCTCTCAAACGGTTCGGAATACAACTCTCACGTTCGAGGAACTATCAACGCTGCTGACCCAGATTGAAGCAATTCTTAACTCCAGGCCTCTACAAGCGCTCTCGGAAGACCCTGACGACGTGTCCTGTCTCACCCCAAGACATTTTCTCATTCGAGAAGCTCCAATAACTCTTCCGGAGCGTTTTAAATATTATTGAACAAATGTGGGAAAAACAGTTTTGCAAATGATGGCTCAACCGACATAGATAGTCTAAAGCAGAGGTGGGCAACCTCAGGTAAGCTCGGAGCTGGAGCCATAAAATAATTAAGGTCCCAATTATAGGGGACTTGACGCTATTACAAGGGTTGTCGTACATTTGTCGAGTGGGGGTAATATTGGGAGATGGCGCATGCGCGCTATGGAAATGTGAGGGGAAAATGTTGTGAAATTTTCTATCGTGCTTGGACATTTTCTGTTTTCTTAAAATTAAAAAATTGGATGGACTGGTGAGTCATGTCCGGGTAATTCCCCGCCAAAAAAAACCTAAAACCTGGAGTAAATTTTCAGCAAGAAAAAGGAAATTTTGACCCATTTATGGTTTTTTTGAAAATGAGGTATTTTCATTACCGATAAAAAAACAATTTTCATTTTCGTAGAACTTTACTCGAAGGTGATTAATATCATAATTTCATTGTAAGTTGCTAATAACGTACTGAAAACTATTGAATATTAAGCCGCAAAAAAAAGGAGTCTATGTGAAATTACTCGCATTATTTCAACTCTTTCATACTAAAAGATGAAGTTTTTGAAAGAACCGTTTCTACATAACGGAATGAGTTTAAAAAGAAAGATTTCAGGACATTTTTTCGTAAATGGCTTGAACTAGTATGTTCTCAAGGACATATTGAAAATTGGTCAAATTTATTGGACTTTTCAATTAAACGAAGTGATAATTCAATTTGATAATACACGCAGATTCTATAATAAAATTGAGAAACATCATTATTATTTATTTTCTATTTTATTATTATTTTGTTGAGAAATACTATTAATGTTGATGAGCGATCGATATTGATGGGAATCGATTAAAAATTATGCATTAAATATTTCCAAGGATTGGAAGACACTGATAATATTTTTCTTAGGGAAATGTTCCGGCATTTTAATTTGGCGTGGAGAGTGAAAAATAAAGAAGGGAAATTTGGAAATTTATTATGATCAACAACATAATAATAATTATTAATAGTTTTCTGAACAATATTTCCTCTTCAAGCAATATATGGAAGTTGCGAATATTTTTTTTGTGCAATGCATTAGTGCGCAAACGTATTAGCTAATCAAAGAAATCAGAACAAAAATTTGGGTAATTAAAAGGAAGTTTCCATGGGAAAAATCGAAAATTTTCTTATTTTACTTTTCCCACCACCAAGTTTATGCCGAATATCCCCTCTACTCTTGCCTGCACACAGGGCATCACCGGCCTGAAGGGGGGCGCAGCCATAAATTTTATGACTTGAGACAATTTAGCCTAATTGAGGTCGGGAGCTGAAGTAGCTCCGAGAGCTGAGGTTGATTGGTTCTTCAGAACATTTTTTATTCAATGTCTTCATTTTTGTGAAGAAATGCGAAATTCGTTAAACAATTAGGAGAAAAATCGTCGCGCAAATTCATGATCAAACGATTGAGATTCGCCTGAAACGTCCAGATTTGTTAATCCGTTATGAAACCTTTTTTTCTTAAACGGCGTCAATAACAAATTAAAAAATTGTGTCACATCAAATTTCGAATTAAATTAGGCCCAACTGGCTGAGACTAGTGTCGAACGTCGAGATTTATTGGTCCCTTGAAGCTATAAAATTCAAACCTATTATTCCAATGTCAATACCCGATTTCCAAAAAGGTCGGCAGGGGCAAAAGAAAAGTCTCTACACGTATATATGATAATTATGTAATTATGTAGAATTTCATAGGTGTAGATCGACTCAGAATCACCCCTGAGAAATGATTCGGAATCACTCCTGAATCGATCTGTACCAGTCAAATTTAGCCCCATTTTTCGAACCATGACTTTGGCCCATCCCCAACCTGGTCGGAGGGAGGTAAAAAAAATGTCTCTACAGATGTTCATCGATTCAAGGGATGATTAGACGGAGTGGCCAGATCAATTGAGTGCATTAAAAAACAATGAGGATATGAGGTTTAACTGAGTGCAGTAAAAAAAATTACGGATCGCAGGTGGAATGAACGTGGAAGATTGAAATAGAGGTTGACGGCTGGATGAGTGTGTGAGGATGAAACTGAGTGATTGAGAGTGGTCTGAGTGTGTCAGGGCGGAATGGGGAGCAATGATGGGCTCACTGCATGGAGGAAACTCAGAGGTTGAGGGCGAAATGAATACATTGGGAAAAAATGGGGGCTTGAGGGTCGGATGAGCGTGTCAGGGTCTAGTGTGGGGTGATGGTGGAATGAGGGCATGGGGAAAAGAAAGAGTTGAGGGTTGCTGGCTGTGTCAGTGTCAAATAGGGATTGGTAGTAGCGTGAGCGCATGGGAGAAACTGACGCTTTGAAGATGGAAAAAACTTGTATTTTGAGTATGGGATGAGCGGAGTGAAGTGTCAGGGTGAAGTTGTGGTTGATGAAAGAACGACTGCATCGGAAAAATGATGGGTGACGGAAGGATGAGTGGCGCAGGGTAAATGGTGGTTAGAGTATGGTTGAGTGCATAGGAAAAAATGAGGAGTTGAGGGGTGGAGGAGTGTATCAGGGTGGAATAGGCATTAATGATGAGATAACTGCATGTAGAAAAATGAGGGTTGATGTTGTGATGCATGCATCGCAAAAAATGGAGGATTGAAGGCGGGATGAGTGTGTCAGGCACAAATGAGGATTGATGGTGGAATAAGTGCATGGGAGAAATTGAGGAGATGAAAGTGGACTGGAGTGGGCTCACTGTATGGGAGAAACTGAAGATGGAATAAATTCATTAAGAAAAAATGAGATTTTGGGCCGGAGATGAGCGAACTAAAATGTCAGCGTGAAGTTGTGATTGATGATGGGATGAGTGCATGGGAAAAATGACGATTGAGGGTCGGATCAGTCGAAGTGAAATAGTGGTCGACAGGCCGATAAGTCATGGCAGAAATAAGGTTTGATGGAGGGATGTGTACATGGTAAAAATGGGAAGTTGACGGTGGGATGAGTGTGTCCAGGTGAAATGGGAGTTGGTGATGAGATGAGCTTGTCAGAGTAAACTTTGGGTTGCTGATGTGATGAGTATATCAGAGTGAACTACGGGTTAGTGATGAGATCAGTGTGCTACGGTGAAAAGAGGGTTGGAGATGTTACAAGTGCATTGGGTAAAAATGAAGAGTTGAGGCTGCGGTGAGTGTGTCAGAGTGAAATGGGGGTTGGCCAATATAGCCCGCTGCCTGGAAGGGGCGTGGCTCATGCATGTGCCACACGGACGTACTGCCGTTTAACGCTGCAGCGTCATTGGCTCTCCTAGTTACCCCAATATCTCCGGGGGGGGTGCTTCTGATCCAAAAGTGCAAAAGGACTTTTCGGCTCAGAATCACCCCCTGTACATGCTGGCAAAGGATAAGCAAGTACTTCTGGGACACCCTGTATACACACTCCCACACTCATCCCATCCTCAATTCGTCATTTTTACCCATGGACTCATCCGTCTATCGACCACCATTTCCACGCGACACACTCATCCCACCGTCAACCCCCATTTCACCCTGGCACATTTATCCTGCCTGCGACCCCCAATTTTCTTCAAATGCAGTCAGTTCATCTTCCTATCCTCATTTTTTTCCGATGCACTCATTTGACCCCGCAACTCAATCTAATCATGGATTGAATCCATTCACATTCATCTGTAGAAACATTTTTTCACCTTCCCCCGACCAGTTTGGGGATGGGTTAGTGAAGGTTGGAAAAATGGGTTGGAATTTTAATGGTACTAATCGATTCCGAATCACCTCTTGAGGTGATTTGGATATACGTGTAGAGTCTTTTGTTTGCCGCCGCCGACCCTTTTGGAAATGAGGTAGTGACGGTGAAAAAATAGGGTTGACTTTTATAAGTCCATGGGACCACCGAATCTCAACGTTTGACACTATTATCAATCACTTGGGTCTACTTTAAATTGAAATTTGATATGAAACAATTTTTCACCCAATTATTTATCTTTTTTTTATTTGTTAGGATGAAGCCATTTACAAAAAAGGTCCATAAGGAATAATCGAATTTCGACGTTTGAGGCGATTCGCAATTGTTCAAGCATCCATTTGTCCTTCGATTTTTTAGCAATTTTTTGTACAGATTGAATCCGTTTAAAAAATATGATCCAAGAGACCAACAATCCTCGACGTTTTCGGTGATTCTCAATCGTTTGAGCATACAATTGTACGACTATTTTTCAACAATTTGTTGAGAAAATTTCAGAATTTTCAAGAAAAGGGAACCCATTAAAAGTACATGTTCCGAAGTGATACCAAATCGCGGCTGAATCTCGATGTCTTACACTACCCTGAGTTAATTGAGTATACATTTACCGGACGATTTTTCCCCCAATTATTTAACAATTTTTGAATTTTTGGAAACAAGGACGGCTGGAAATTAGATGTTTCCATGAAGGGATGCTTTTCTTATATATATTATTATTAATATGATTATTATGATTGAAGTGATATTATTATTATAATTACTATTATTGATATCACTGTTTGCGACATTTAGCCATATTTCTATGTGTGGGATTGAGATGATCTGGCGGGTGGTACCCGTGGGATCTCATCGTAATACGCCCTTCATCGAGGACGATAAACCCAGCTGGGTTGATAAAATATAAATGGTGACAGCTGATCGCCTCAATTGCCGCGTTACTTATTATGTGGAGTGAAGCCGTCCAATTATTCCGGGAATAATTTTGAAAAAAAAGTGTTCACGGGTCGGAAATTAGGTTTAAGAACTGTGTGAAGTGCGAAAAAATTTGTGACGAGGCAGAATTTTGCGCCCCCCCCCCTGCCCCCTAATTAATACACGTTACTTTGATAGGTTAAGTTAAGTTTAAGTAATCTTTTTTGCCACCGTTGGGCAACCTATCCCCAGAGATTCCTTACCCCCGTCCCCATTTCCCCTCGCCCTAGCACTCACGCATCAAGGAAGAGGATCCCATGTGACCCCGGAAGAAAGAGACATCCCCCGTGCGAGCCTCCCAGATGAGAAGAAGGACACCCGATGGCCCCCCCAAAACCAGGAAAGAAGAAGTGAAAATGATTGGCAGCCTTCACTCGTGCCACAACTGCCCCACGAGTCACTACCCCAGAAAGAATTAAAAGAGGACTTAGTGTAAAGAGACCCAGTGAAAAGTTGCCCCGAAGAAACCCCGAACAATTTGTGAAGAGAACTGGTGAGAACTATTTTGAAAGAGAGAAACAGTGCGAAGGAGAAAAGTGCGCGGAAATAGTATGAGAGGAACTAGAGGAGAACTATTGTGTGGAGTGTGTGGAGGATTTTTTGGGAGAAGAACGTCCGAGGAGAACGAGGAGAGAGAAGGAAGGAAGGAGGATCAACCCCGAGGAAAACCGAGAGGATTTTGAGAGGACACCATTCCCCGTGAGTGCCCCATTTTTTATTCCCTGCCCCAACGAATTTCCCTGCCCGTATTAATTTCCCCCCAACGGTGAGCCTCCAATACACTCATGTTAGTTGTAAATTAAGCCCCCTATTAATGATTACCTTTTCAGTCGGCCCCCCTTTTTCCAGAGTTAGAGTCACCCCCTCTATTTATTATATAATATTTCGCGTAGCCGCAAGTGAGTTGGCCTTACCCCCCACCCTCGAGTTATTAGTCAAAAGGCCCGGATTATTTTTTTGTGTTAATATTGT
>NW_011887987.1:52548-53472 GCF_000806365.1 Fopius arisanus
CGTAGCACCCTTACCGAACCCGAAATCATGGATTATAGTGAAGATATGAAAGCAAAATTTAAGACGTTGAGTAGTCATGGGCAAAGAGTGGCATTGGATGCCCCAGAAATAAATTTTTTCGGAAGCCCAGAGGTACTGGTTGGTAGATTTGTAAGATTTAAGGTTAGAGAAAGATATGGGGATAAAGTAGCTCCATGGGACAATGCAATTGACTCATCTTTCATCCCCCTTTCGATGTTTAATTTTTCACCCCAACTGTGGGAAAATTCACCAAATAAAGTTAATGGTTTAGTTTCAAATTTAACTACCCCTGCCCCACAATTAGAAAAAATATTAACTACCCCCATCAGTTTGCATCGCCCTGATCTAATCGAGTTGCCCACCTTAGCGATTGTCCGCTCCACCCGACCCCCTCACCGGCACCACCAGAACCCGCTACCAGCCCATCCTCAGATCCCTCCCGAACCTACCCAGACCCCTCCCGAACCAACCCAGACTCCCGACCCTCCCGTACAAGAATATTCCCGAATTCCCCCGGGACCGGTATCGACCGTTAATCCCATATTACCAATCCATCCCCAGACCCCTCCCGAACCTATTCAAACCCCCAATCATTTTTTACAAAAATATCCCCAAATTCCCCCGGGACCGGCATCGACCGTTAATCCCGCATTCCCAAGCAATTTCCACATCCCTCCTGAACCCATCCAGACCCCCAACACCCCTTTACAAAAATATCCCCAAATTCCTCCGGGACCGGCATCGACCGTCAATCCCACATTACCCAACGATCCCCAGACCTCTCCCAAACTGCCCCAGACCCCCCACCCCCCTGTAAAATACAACCAAACTCCCCTGGAACCCCAACCCCCACCTATCCGCACACCCCCTGAAAACCTCAGTTGTATAAAAAATGAGATGATA
>NW_011887987.1:54035-93565 GCF_000806365.1 Fopius arisanus
ATCCTCCTGTCCTGAACCATATCCCACCCCTCATGTCCTTAAATATCCCAGCCCCTGTTGAATTATACCCACCACTCACTCCCTACCTCTACCCAACCACAAACCCGAAAATACCTCGAAGAGACCCAAGAAAGCCCCGAGCTCCCAAGAAAACCAAGAGATCCCCTAACCACAACAACTCCCAGGAAACCCAACCCAGTCCCCCACATCCCGCACCCGAACAACTTCCAGAACACCAAACCCTGCTCCCAGTACCCCAAGCAAACCCCGAAAAGTCCAAAATAATCCCAAACCAGGCCCCACTATCCCAGGAATTCCCCGCCCAACAGGAACACTCGAAACTCCCTGAAGGCCCAACCCCCATAGTACCCCCTGAACATCGCGAAACCGATCACATCACCTCAGTAACCCCAAACCTAACCTCACTCCCCCAGGAATTCCCGGCCCCTCAGGAATCCCCTGCAAATCTAGAACCCTCAAACACAACTCCAAACCAGTCCCCAATAGCCCCCGAAAATTCAGAACCCCAGGACGACTCAATCCCAGAAGCTAACTCCGAACATCATGAACCCCATCCCATGACCATACTGACCCCGAATCTAACCCCACTACCCCAGAAAAGAATAATAATTAGAAATAGTTCGAGAATTAAGTTACGAAAATTAAGGCAAGACTAGGATTTAGAGGTAGAAAAAAAAAAAGACAAGGATAAGGATAAAAATCAAGAATAAGATTAAGTTAATAAAATAAAGGATTTGTGGATTAGAATAAGGATTAGGTTAGGACCCCCGCTCCAGAAGAATTACCACCCCAAGAAAATGAAAATATCAGCACTTCGACTCGGTTTCGATGATTGGTCGGACCCGCTGCCCCGAAAGAAAGAAAGAAAAAAAAACGTTGGTAATGGGAGATAAAAATAAGGGTTACCAATGGGTTTGAATAAATAGTAGTATGGTCTAATTGAATAGCCTTCCTTCCAGCTCTTCACTCGTGGAGTCGCCGAGAAGACCAAAATGATTAAAAATAAGAATCACACTAATAATAACGGAATGAGTGAATGTAATGGTTTGGTATCGTTTAACATGGGGTTGTGTAAACCCCATGTATGCACTACCCCCGGGACTCTTGTTAATCGATGATCCCGCGGGGGTGGTGTGGGTTTAACAGCCCCGCGGGATCATCGATTAACAATATGCCTGTGTTACCTTGCCCGACCTGTCCCCCAGAGAACTCCCATCCGACCCACTCCCAGGCCCCTAAACGCACGGATATGCGAACGCTTCAATAGAACATTGAAAAATAAAACGTGGAAACAATTCTCAATTCGTGGAACGTACAAATGGATTGAAAATATTGGTGATTTAGTTGCAGACTATAATAGAACGAAACATCGTACAATAAAAATGAAGCCCAAAGATGTTACATCCAACAATGAAAAATCGTTGCTGAAATCAATTTATGGAAACGTACGAGAGGATAAGAAGGGGAAAATTAAATTCAAAGTGGGTGATAAAGTGCGAATCAGCAAGTATAGAACTGTTTTCGAAAAAGGCTATACCCCGAACTGGACAACTGAAATATTTACAATTAAAAAAGTGCAAAATACCAATCCCCTAACATATAAGCTGGTTGATGGAAAAGATGATGAAATTGAAGGTGGCTTCTACCAAGAGGAGTTGAGTCACGTCATGTATCCAGATGTGTTTCTCGTTGAGAAGGTGCTGAAGAGGCGGGGGAAGAAGGAATATGTCAAATGGCTGGGATTTGACAATACTCACAAGAGTTGGATAGACTCTAATCAACTGTAATTTTATAATAAAGAAGAACATTATTTGGAAAATATTTGTGTCTTTTATTCATTGTAACCATAAGGCACAGTGTCTGTTGAATCAAGTAAAACAATTCTCGTATCATCATCATAACTCAGTGCTAGCTTCTTCTGTTTCACCGTGTAAACTAGATGTTTTTCACTTTGAATTAAATATTGTGATTTCACCAGTTTCTTCTGCTGAAAGAGACAGTTTTTATAGTCTTCAAAGGTGATTGTTCTCAGTGTTGCCCCTCTCACACACTTGGCTCGTTTTTTCTCTCGCGCATCACCCAACACCTTGAAAGTATAAAGCTTGGCACGCAGGCCCACAAAATCAGTCATAATTTTACCATTACATTCATCTTTCATTAAACCTATCAATTTTTTATTCACTCTTGGTATTTGATAAACATTCTCTGCTGGGTAGTCGGAAGTGTCAAATTTCGAAATATCTCTTTTGATGAAGTCATAAATGTCGGGAACATTCAACTGATATAGGCTGTCTGTGCCTGTGTACATTAATTTAGATCGCTCTCCAAATTCCCGTTTCACATAATTATAGTGAAAATCGTAGATGTAAATTTTTGACAAGTCCAAAATGGCAAATCCAATGTAAATTGGCTTATTGAATATAATTTGAACTCTTTTCAGCTCAATGATGGTCATATTGTCGTCAAAAATTAGACTACTGTGGAAATTTGGTTAGGCAATGTAGGCTCTCGCGCCATATCTTCCATCCCACTTCGTGATCAACTTGACATCTCTGTGCTTTCTCACATTTTCCATAGTTTTTCCAAGAACTGCGTTGTTCATTAGCTTCAAAAAATTCTTTTCAAATTCATTTGTCGATTTTGTTCGCATCTCTGTATTTAAGTCGATATAGGGCTTGAGCCATGCTGCTTGCTTGAATTTTAAGATTGGGTGGATTTTCGTTAATCGCATACCAAGACTCAGACATTGCTTCGAATTCCGATAATGAATTATGTAGTCTTTTTTATCGTAGAGTGTTGCCATGAGCTTGGTATTCTTGCGATTCGGTGGAATAAAATGCTCGGGACATAGCGGCAAGTCCTTGTCTGCATAATGTAGCTCTTTAGGATATTCCAAATCCACTTCTAACATATATCCAACGGGTGAATCATTGGGAACATTAAAGATATTGAATTCTTCGACTTTTTCCCACTCAAATGCACCAAAGGGCAAGTACTGACTCATGGCTCCTCCATATAAATTGTTGACGTCAAAGTACATCAGATAGTAATCCTCTTCGTTTGGACTATAATTCTCACCCATATACCGATTGTTGGCATGAGCATAGCGATTTGTACATTGAGCTACACCACCTCGGATCCCCTTTTCAATGAATAAGAGCTTATCAGCGTCTGTAAAAAGTTCGATTTCCACTCTGGTGCATTTTAGAATTGCATCGAATGCCAGTCCAGGTGCGGTGTAGTAGTGCAGTGGATTGAGTTTGTAGACTGAGAAACAACATTTTCGGAAATTCTCAAAAATATCAGCTAAGAGGAGAACATCAGTTTTTAAGTAGAGGTCGGAATATTCACCAAGTGTTGTAATATTAAATTTTTTCCAAACTTCCTGCGTATGAGCATAATCTTCCGCTGCAATTTCTTGATTGTTTAGTGTGGAATAAAAAGCCGCCCTCGATGGTAATTCTCCATCATTCAATCTATCACAATTATACAAATATTCATATGGGAATACACCTTTACGCATTAATAAATGGAATTGCTCAGCGTTGCAATGAGCTCGTGTAATTGTCTTGTCTTCACCAGTCAAGTAGGAGGTCAATTTTTCTAGGCTACTAGCCATAAATCTAAATGAATTAACAAATCTTAGGTTGACTTTTGTTTGTGGAATAGATTTCTTGAATGAAATGGACTTTTTTTTTGTTAGAGGCAGCAACTCGACAGATGCATTGAACTCCTTCACTAAATGCACAATTATAAAATGAGCATCATACCCCGAAAGATTGTGAAAAATCGCTGGTATTTCATGTGAATTTTTATAGTTTACATTGCATCCAGCATGCGCAGCTCCACGATATTTACCTGTGAAGTGGCAATGATCTCGATGTTTAATATCTGTCAAAATGAATGGTCCCTCACATATATGACACACTCAGGCTGCTGAGAATTCTTGGGACTGTGCGTACGTGAGCGGCTCCATTGGTACAATCGTTCTTAGTTTATCATTCACCGTCGCTCCGATTTTCTTTAATTCATCCATGAACCACGTAATGCAATCACTTCCACGATTAATTTGAAAGCGGGATAAATTATTATCGAAGGAACACTGCAAGTATAAGGCGACACTGTATGGAATATGTTTTTGATGTAAGCTATCATCATCACCGTCATCACTGGGTCGTAGAATACACTCGAGATCAGCGTAAATCGTGAATGGTACAGCCACCTTATACCTGTGATTTTTAAATTTCAAGATTTTCATCTCCTCTGATGGTAAAACCATTTTGCACTTATTGATAATGAAACAATCCTGTCTATGGCTCCCATAATTTTTTTCCGTGTGAAAATGACACGAACACCGATCACAAAGCCACATAAGGTGTTCAAAACGGGAGATTATTGCGCTCACAAGTCTTGAGAGATCTCTTATCCATGCGAAGTGGTAAATTGGTTGAACATCAGTGGCAACATGCACATTCGAACAAAAGAGAAGTAAGTGAATTGTGAGTATGCGCGAGTTCATCTTGCTGAGGTAGAACGGGACTATTTCATTCTCACTGTTCGCTTCACATTCAATTCCATAAACATTAATTGACAGGCCATTCTTTTTCTCAAATTTTGGAATATCACTTAAGGTCATGGGGAAGCAAATGTTTGCATAATCAATTAGCTTTTGACTATGTGGAAGAGTTGCTATGGTATAATCGGGATATGATAAAGTAGCAGATCCATTACTTTTTGCTGGATAGAGAGCAGCAGAAACTGACCACAAAAAACAAAATTCATCCGAATTTTTGACATTGACAACAGCTTTTTTAGATTGAGTATCATAGGGCAATTCGACGTACGTTGAAAAGCCACCCTTCAGTGGAACATATCGGATCATATTGACCATCAAATTTATAATTTCACTCAATTCCCATCCTTAATCATGTTCTGAGAAATCACCGATTTTCGTGAGCAATGGCTCACTCACATTGTCATCAAACCATGTTGCCAGATCTGTAGTTGGTAGAATGATTTCATTTTTTGTATTGAAATATTTAACTTCACTAGTAATCACTTCGTCCTTTTTCAATGTAAATTTGCACGCTAAAATAGAATTTGCCTTTATATTGCCATTTTTTTCGCGAACACTTCTCAAATGTGCTGTTGACAGTTGTTTTGCATCATTGAGAAAGGAAGCTGGATCCTTCTGTTGGAGATTGATTACCATGCCCGTGCGAATACGACTGTGAAAAGCTGATGGTCCATCTCTCCAGCGTACACGATCTGCAAGCGCTTCTTCCTCTCTGCTATGCGATGGCACCTGCACACGACCACCTCGATGTTGTCTATTTCTGAATTCCTCTTGATAACCCTGAGTGCGAGCAATAGTAGAGAAAATTTTGATTTTCTCACCAACCGATAATTGATTTCGTCTCTTCAAAACTCGAGTATAAAATTTAATATAGTAAGCACATCGATCAATCCATTCTTGAATGTCTTGAGATTGTGCATTTTGATAGGCATGTTGGAAAATTTTAATTATTCTGGAACAGCGCACAATGTTGCTACGTTCCATCTTGAAATAAGACTAACAACCCCTAGGAAAATTCAGATCAATTTATATCATTGCTTGGTGGAGTTTCAATCAGTCATAAAGTTTCAGTGAGATCGATTCATTGCCATTTCTTCATCAATTTCTCAGAAGTCTGCAGACGGTTGAGTTTCCAAGAAAAATATGACCGTTGGATCGATTTGTTAACATTTTCTTTCATGAATTTATAGGAAGTAAGAAAACCGTTGAGTTTCTGCGACAAATTTGACCGTTGGATGAAGATTGTCTAATTTTCTTCGAATTGTTTTTACGTTAAAATTATGTGTGATCATTGCATACACCCCTCCACATGCGACAAGCCTATAAGTAGCTGGAGTAAATCAACTGATTCATCATTCAGTCTCCAACTTATAAGTGTAGTCACACGAAATTTGCTAAGACGAAGTGAATCGGGGAGAGAACCAAATAAATCAAAATGGAGAAGCTAGTCCTGGATCTTGATGGCATCAACAAAATTGCGACTGGAGGGAATTTTCCGCCAACCAAACGTGGAACTGAGCTGTCACTCAACCAGAAGTATTTAGTCACCGATCTGAAGTGATTGTCGCTCTGAACAATGAGTGCATCGTGTATCTCTATATTCCAACAGGATCCAACCAAGCTAGAGAAATACTGTGAGGCTGCTGCTGCTAAACGTTTGGTGATCACTTTCCTGGAGGGGGAGTTCAACCCATGCCTCTTCAACAATGTGGAACCATAATAAAAACTGTGAATATTCAATGTAGAACTCTGTAAAATAACGTTGCAAAAATTGAGGCTGCAATAAATAATGGTGCCAACCTATGGATTTATTCTTTTTTTTTACAATCAGTAAAATTTAAGTCCCCCTTTTTTTCATTTTTGAAATAAAAAAAGGGTGGGGGAATTAAATTTATATATATATAATTAAATTTAAGATTCAGTGGACTATGTACCGAACGTGATCTTTTGCTTAAAATTTGTGTTGCGGGAATCACTTGAATGGTTTTTAAAAATAATGAAAAAAGAGCATAAGTGCAAGCTGTGTAATTATTTATTTATTTATTTATTTATTTAGTTTTTTTTAACCATCCGGCTAGTTCCTGCAACACAAATTTTAAGCAAAAAATAACGTTCGGTACATGGTCCGCTGAATCTTAATAAGCGTATATTTATAAAGGAAGAATGAGATGGAAGAGCATATTGTTAATTATATAAATTTATTATAAAAAACTTATTCTATTTACAAAACTTATATTAATTATAATATCCTTAATTTAATAAAAAGAAAAGACCTGTTGCCCTGGAAACAGCTGCATCCGAAATATAAAGAATAGATTTTATTAATATGAATATATAAAGAAAGATAATGATCATCAAAACAAGATGAATGAATGTTACTTACTTCAGTTATCGTAATGTAGTCCAGGCAAATTAGGTCTAACATATGTGTTTCATAAAGCCAAAACACTTTTTATGTAGAAATGTGTGTTTTGATCGTGTGATTAACGGGCAAGTAATTTTAAGTGGTCAAAGTTTGTGCAATCCGAGAAAAAAATTTAAAACTACCATCAAACATGGTTTCTCGCGATTAACTTGCAAAGTACACTAGATACAGAAAAAAAGGTGGAATATAATTTGAAGAGCAAAATATTTCCGATAAAAAACATGTGAAGCACTTTATCCCTATTTTGTACCGTTCAACCCCTACAGCCGTTCAAATGTACGATAGGAGAAAAAAATTGATAAAAAATGGAAAAAATCTCATTTTTCAATTTCAAATAACGGTAAAAAATATTAAAAAATCTGAGTCATTATATTTTCATAGCAATATAATTTAATTCAAAGAATTACTATGGAATAGGAAGGGTAACTTCTAATCTACTGGATGAAAAAAATTTTTTTTTCCTCCATAATTTTTATTCTTAAATATGAAACAAATTTTATCTAAAACATTTTCATCCATCCCTTATATTTTAGAAAGTAGAGGCGATTTTCCGATTCCATCCCTCAATATATCTCCGCGCTGACAACCTCTACTCTGGGAATCCACTATGTCTATATATATCTCATGCGTTGCCAGCTACTGTGACGTCACATTTACGCTGTGTTTGTGCGCGGAATGACAACATTGGATATTTGTCAACCCGAAAATAGTGGAAAGGCCTGTGAAACTCTTTTCGCCAGTTGACCTGTCTCTTTGCATCCCTACCTCTCTTTCTCTCTTCCTTACTTTTTCAAGCAAGGAAGATAGGTTAATAATAAATGCTAAATAATGATGAGTGATGATTAATTTATCTATAATTAATTATCAATTATCATTTATTAAGTTATTATTGAGATTCGCACAAATAAATTTGCTATAACCATTTTTTAAAAATCATTAAATTTCAATTGATACGAAAATTAACATAGTTTTTGATGAATAAAGAAGGCCAATTATGAAATTTTTTGGTCGCAAATATTTCATACTATGAAACCAATTTCATTTTTTTGGGAAATGTTCGTCTCATTGTACTCGACATAGATCATTTTATATTATAGAGCAGTTTTGGTAAAAAACAGAAAAATTGAAATATCTTGGAAAATTGGAACTAACCAGTATATATATTTGTAATGCTCCTTATAGCTAACATCAAGACAAATACGTTGAGAGGGAAAAGAATCATATCGGTTGGATAGTTTTTGAGATATTCCAGAAATTACATCTAGAAACGAATGAGAATTTCTCAAAAATGGCTGGATTGATTGGGCTGAAATGTGGTACACAGTCGTCATTAATAACTATCATTTTACGAAATGACAAATTTTTCTGAATTTTTTGAGCCAGATTTTGACCACCAGATGGACATCCGCACATACACACGGGGTGATCAAACTTCTCATTTTTACGTTACAAACTGTTTTACATCGTTTTGAAGCGAAATTAAGAAATCGAAGAATAGATCGATTACAATGCTTCCATTCGGAAGCAAAAAGGGGTTAAATTGGCCCACTTCTTTTCAAGATATAAAATATATATCTTTTTATAGATATAAAAAATCGAATATCTCCGGAACTACTGGGCTGACGGAGCCCAAATGAAATTAGAACCGTCGCTGTCAAAGAATGAAAATGTTTCCGAATTTTCAAGTTGATATGTCCATTTTTGCGGAGGCTGGAGGGCGTACAACGATGTTTTGGAAAAAAACAGAAATGCGGAAATATCTTGAAAACTTTGCACCGACGACTATATAGATTTTCACTGATCTAGACAGGGACTATCGAGAGGCTTCCTGAAATGACACACTGAAATGGAAGAAAAATTAGCAGGATCGAAGATCATTATGTAGAAAAATTAATTAATTTACTAAATACATCTTTAGGTTACAATTTTTTTGGATTCGTCAAAAAAAGAGCAGTGTCTACAGACACTGTATATGGCAATTGCCATACGCCCAAGGTAACGTTTACCATATGTTTAGGTCCTTTCTTGCCATACACGTATGGCAAAAGGCGTACACGAATGGCAAAAGCCATGCACGTAATTATTTTTTCTACATAGTGATCTCCGATCCTGCTAATTTTTCTTCCATTTCAGTGTGTCATTTCAGGAAGCCTCTGCTTAAAAAATGAAATGTCTTTTTGCTTCCGAATGGAAGCTTTGTAATCGTTAAATTTTGACTTTTTGTAATTTTCATTGGAAATGATGCAGAATGGTCTGAAACGTAAAAATACGAAGTTTGGCGATCCTGTCTATATGTCCCCCACCCCCCTTTCGCCGATTTTTGGAAATTCAATTTTAGAAAATACAACAATAAGAGGAAAAAAGGAATTCAAAAAAATATGAAATTTTGTCAAATTATAGATCCTACTTTGGACTAACTCTGGCCATAGAATCCGCTCGATCAGTCCAATAGTTCCAGAGAAAAAGCCTTTTCTTTTTTAAACGTTTTTTGTAAGTATTTGGAAAACTAGTTAGCCGATTGAACTATTTTTTCTTTTAAAATGTCCGTCTCGATAGTCCCTGTCTAGATCAGTGAAAATCTATATAGCCGTCGGTATAAAGTTTTCAAGATATTTCCGCATTTCTGTTTTTTTCCAAAACATCGTTGTACGCGCTCCAGCCTCCGCAAAAACGGACATATCAACTTGAAAATTCGGAAACATTTTCATTCTTTGACAGCGACGGTTCTAATTTCATTTGGGCTCCGTCAGCCCTGTAGTTCCGGAGATATTCGATTTTTTATATCTATAAAAAGATATATATTTTATATCTTGAAAAGAAGTGGGCCAATTTAACCCCTTTTTGCTTCCGAATGGAAGCATTGTAATCGATCTATTTTTCGATTTCTTAATTTCGCTTCAAAACGATGTAAAACAGTTTGTAACGTAAAAATAAGAAGTTTGATCACCCCGTGTGTATGTGCGGATGTCCATCTGGTGGTCAAAATCTGGCTCAAAAAATTCAGAAAAATTTGTCATTTCGTAAAATGATAGTTATTAATGACGACTGTGTACCACATTTCAGCCCAATCAATCCAGCCATTTTTGAGAAATTCTCATTCGTTTCTAGATGTAATTTCTGGAATATCTCAAAAACTATCCAACCGATATGATTCTTTTCCCTCTCAACGTATTTGTCTTGATGTCAGCTATAAGGAGCATTACAAATATATATACTGGTTAGTTCCAATTTTCCAAGATATTTCAATTTTTCTGTTTTTTACCAAAACTGCTCTATAATATAAAATGATCTATGTCGAGTACAATGAGACGAACATTTCCCAAAAAAATGAAATTGGTTTCATAGTATGAAATATTTGCGACCAAAAAATTTCATAATTGGACTTATTTATTCATCAAAAACTATGTTAATTTTCGCATCAATTGAAATTTAATGATTTTTAAAAAATGGTTATAGCAAATTTATTTGTGCGAATCTCAATAATAACTTAATAAATGATAATTGATAATTAATTATAGATAAATTAATCATCACTCATCATTATTTAGCATTTATTATTAACCTATCTTCCTTGCTTGAAAAAGTAAGGAAGAGAGAAAGAGAGGTAGGGATGCAAAGAAACAGGTCAACTGGCGAAAAGAGTTTCACAGGCCTTTCCATCATTTTCGGGTTCACAAATATCCAATGTTGTCATTCCGCGCACAAACACAGCATAAATGTGACGTCACAGTAGCTGGCAACGCATGAGATATATATAGACATATATTGAGGGACGGAATCGGAAAATCGCCTCTACCTTCTAAAATATAAGGGATGGATGAAAATGTTTTAGATAAAATTTGTTTCATATTTAAGAATAAAAATTAGGGAGGAAAAAAAAATTTTTTTCATCGAGTAGATTAGAAGTTACCCTTCCTATTCCATAGTAATTCTTTGAATTAAATTATATTGCTATGAAAATATAATGACTCAGATTTTTTAATATTTTTTACCGTTATTTGAAATTGAAAAATGAAATTTTTTCCATTTTTTATCAATTTTTTTCTACTATCGTACATTTTAACGGCTGTAGGGGTTGAACGGTACAAAATAGGGATGAAGTGCTTCATATGTTTTTTATCGGAAATATTTTGCTCTTCAAATCATATTTCATTTTTTTTTTGTATCTAGTTTACTTTGCAAGTTAATCGCGAAAAACCATTTTTGAGGGTAGTTCTCAATTTTTTTCTCGGATTGCACAAACTTTGATCACTTAAAATTACCTGCCCGTTAATCACACGATCAAAACACACATTTCTACATAAAAAGTGTTTTGGCTTTATGAAACACATATGTTAGACCTAATTCGCCTGGACTAACGGGTGTAGAGAGCTGCTGTGTTCACCGAGTCAGTGTGACTGATGGACACAGCAGAATCCCCACATTACCAGTCGGTAATGCGCTACTGAGGTTTTACATGGTTTCCCTCAGTATACTGATTCTTACAAAAGAAGTAACTTCGGGTTTCGGCCCGAGCCAATCCCCCCACTCCCGGCCGACCCCTGCTCTTGCTCGCGCATGCGCTCCTAACCTCGAAAATATCACTCCGCGCGCCCCAACTTTGACCAACAGTTTCAGATAATTAAACACAAAGCACACCCAAGACCCAATAATCTCATAAAACACGATAAATCGCTCAATCTTTACAATTTAATTGAAAAAACATTAAAACATTTCAATCCATGGACATTCAAGAATGTTTGCCGGTAGGTGGCAAAATAGTCCTGACGCAGGCCGGATTCGTTTCGGCGTTCGGCGGTCGGTCGAAAAGTGGGGGGACTGGCTCGGGCCGAAATCCGAAGTTACTTCTTTTGTAAGAACCAGTATACAAGCCAAATGGGCGCAGTATGGAAAGTCGGCCCATGACACCGCAAAATAATGAGAGGATAGTAGGGGAGGCTAATGAGAGGATAGTAGGAGAGGCTAAAAGCCTTCTTAGAAGGGGTGCCTATCAAACCATGAAACTATGGTAATAGGAAAAGGAAAAATGTAAAATTAAAAAAAAAAATTATTTACACATTCTAAAAACTATTCTCATGTTCAACTTTACAAACCTTACGTTTCCATTCAATGTAGATAAAAATTCGTTTTTCCAATTATTATTATTCTACTTCTTATGTTGTATCATATCATTTTTTCGATCCATAGAATAGGCATTCACTCCACTTCGAAACCACGCATCCAAGCGGCTGAGTGTTTTGTTTATACGGCGCGTACGTGCTCATCGGTAAACAGACGCGGCCACGTGAGCGGTGGACCAGTTCGCGCTTCAATCTCAATGAGAGAGGGAAGTATCGAGTTGAAAATCATTGCTCAGATTTGATAAGAAAAAAAAAATCATGTTTCTCATTATTAGTTTCTACTACTCATCATGATTTTGAAGACGAAATTTCAAAATCATGAATTAATTTGTTGTAATTATGATTATTGAGGTTGAATCGGAGAAAAAAAAATGCACCGCCAACACAACGTCCGAAAATTTTAACAAATACGATTGTCAGCTATGAAATATTAGATATTAGACATCAGAAATTAGATATCAGATTGTCGACATCACATACAAGGTATTAGATATGAGATATCATATGGTGGATATTCAACGTCAGATATCACATGGTGAGTAGCCCCCCCCCCCGCATTCTGGCCCAAAATGGAGCCCCGAACATTACCATTACCACCGCGGGGTCGATAAAGAAGATTTCCCCCATTACCGTCCGAGGGCCTAGCAGATTCCAGCATTGCCCTCCCCCGCAACCTCGCCCGCCCGCCCTCGCCCCGAACCGCCCCGCAGATCTCTATATCTAGAACCGGCCTTGTTTATCTACTGAGGAACCTTGCTGTCAATTTAAAAGTGTTTTCAGTTCTTGTATTAAAGTGCAAATAATAGCAAAATACTCGAGTTGGAATTGATTTGGCAGTGAACCTTCCCACTTACAGCGAGCAGAGTGCTTTAGCACTCCACGGGCAACTTTCCGGCCCTCTTCGATAAATCGCCAGATCGGTAAACAATATATAACACCTTAAACAATTAATTGAAAATTGTTTTTGGAAGCGTCGGGAATTCGAGAAAAAAATCAATACCAATTAATGTAGCAATTTATTGATTGAAAATTTGGTTGAATTAATCCTTTTTGTCCATTAAAATTGACAAAGAGCACCACATTTTTGCAAATATCTCATAAACAATTGGGTTTATAGAATTTTTTGAAAAAGTTCTTTGGAAAAAATTCCTAAAACTTATCTGTTGACGACATAAGCACCAATTAAAAAATCAATTCGGAAATGCGAGGAGGATGGCTCACAATTTTCGGGAAATCGACAACAATAAAAGGTTTTTGCAATCATCCGATAAACAATTGGGCATACAGGGTTTCGTCAAAAGACATTTCATGAAGACAATCACTTTTACTCTAAAAACTATTTGAGGGTATGATTACATAATCCCGATAGATTATGAAACAATGGCGTTTAAATCTTAATCCATTTTTCCAAATTATTGAATTGACTATTGAATTCATATCATTTTTTCATAAAACTGTTTTTGTGCAAAATTGGATTCTTGAAAGAGAATAATCAATGGCAAAATCCTGTAAATCCATGTGTTTATCGGATAATTTCCAAAACTTTCTCATTGCTTACGATTTCCCGAACATCGTGTGTCGTCGTCCTCGCATTTTCGAGTTTATTGTTTAATTATTATTATCTCATCACCATAATTTTAAGGGATTTTTCCAGAAGAACTTTTATACGGAAAATTTAATTATCAACAAATAAGTTCTGATTGAAATGATATTAACACTTTAAGTTCTCACGGTCAGGAACAGATCAGGAATTTACGGAAAATCACGACACTCTTCGGGTGAACGGTCACCGTACCAAGATTTACGAAATTGTATCAGTATCGTCACCGGTATATAAATATCTAAATTATGGGTAGTAGTCTTTCGGACAGCAATCACAGGTGTCGAGTTTTCTCACATTATACTGTGCAAGATCATCAATCTGGTGATGCTAAGAATCTCTCTAGATCTTTATCGAGGGAATGAGTTAGTTTTTCTTTAAATTCAGACGATCAACTTGTCAATCACCTCTGATTAATTATTCAGTACAACAACACACCTGTAAATATTGTAATTAAACCAGTACAATAACTCTGAATTGAACTAACCTTTGACGATAAATTCCACGTATTATCAGTACCTAACCAAGTCAAATCACCCCCAGATTTCTCGATACCACCCGAATTGCTCAGTTCCTCCGAATAAACCGTTCTTTTGAGAAAATTTCATAACTCCGTTGGTATCTGAGATGAGTAACAATTGAAAAATTGCCTTAGAAATCGAAAAATGAATGGCTCTAATTTTTGAGATTATCATTCTCGGAATATTTTTTTTTTTAATTATCTGATAAACAAATGTGTTTGCAGAATTTTGTTTTTGATTTTTTTCATGCCGAGAATCGAATTTCCCACAAAAACAGCTTCACGAAAAAATTACGTGAATTCAATAGTTGATTAAATAATTGAAAAAATTATTCAACATTTTAATGGAATTGTTTAATAAACTTGTTGATTCATGTTATTTTACCATACAAAATTTTTGTAGTAAGTTTGCTTTTCTTCGTAACATGTTTTTTGACAAAATTCTGTAAACGCAATTTTACGAGATATTTACAAAAATGTTTTTCTTTTTGCTAATTTTGATGAAAGAAAAACGATTAATTCAATTAATTATTCAATCAGTAAATTGCGACATTAGTTGAGATTCATCTTTTTTATAAGTCTCTCATTGCTTCCAAGAACAATTTTCAATTGACTGTTCGATAGCGAGAGAGAAATACGGTTCGTTCTCTCTCTCGCTTCCGCGTGCACGAGCAACCCTACCTTGCTGACTACAAAGGGAATCACACACACCGATAGGTGGAGTATACACTGTATATATATGTATACGCTGTATACGCAGTATACGCTGTATATATACTATACAGCAACATACACCCGCTGAACGCTGTCCTTCTCACCCCAATATCTCCAGAGAGGTGCTTCTAATCGAAAAGTGGAAAAGGAGTTTTCGGTTCAGAATCAGCCCCTGTGCATGGCACTTACGTATCTGCATGTAATTCTGGGACACCCTGTATATTGTCTTTATACTTGAGAGATCCATCAAAACAAAAAAAGCATGCATCACTTCAAGATAAGAGCGGCAATATTGCAGGGGAACACTTATGCAACAAGTGCTTGATAGTTTTTTTTGGTCGCAGGAGGGTTGTAACATGGGCCGACGGCGAGTTATCATTATTTTCAGCGTTTATTTAAATAAATAATTACAAATATATTCTGGAATGAACGACATGAGAGAAGAACCCCAGCCGCTAAAATCTAATTTGTCATCACCAGCAATTTTTCTTATACTCACCCGCGTTACTACTCGTTTTTTTCATCTTATCATTATCCCAAGAGTTTAGAATTGCTCCTCCACGTCTTCGTTTTTTCCCGTTCTTCTATTCATGTTTTCACCTGTCACCCAAAACGACTGATGTAACAGATCGCCTTATTTGGGCAATAATTATCTGTCAGCGAACCTTTTCATTGAACTCTCATCATTATTTCTAATATGGCCTACATGGCCCGTTAACCCGAACAACACCACAAAAATTCCCTCCTGGGGAACAACCCTAATGAGGCAACGGTCTAAATCCTCGAAGGGCTCTCAAATTACATAAAATTAACCCTTTCCCTAAAATATACTATTTGAGTAGTCATACAACATTCATTCGGCTCCCAACATTCGTACTTTCATTTTTTGAAAAAACACGAAAAATAAATGGTAGAATTATTTTAAAAAAATTAAATGGACACGAGTAGGTATTGCAAGGGAAAAGAAATAATTAAACCGCTAAACGTAAAAAAACGGAGGGGGCTACGCGTTACCTCTCGGGTCACGTCCGTGTTTCTCACAATTTGATGCTACCTAAGGGATTTCCCCTCAGGCTGTTGCTAGATCTGCTTTATATCTCCATTTGGTACTAGCAATGTGTATGGTCTTCCATGAATTTTCGAGAAATAATTAATTATTCCACCACCCAACCGATAAACTAGGACATGCGAGGACAAAAATTGAGTCGGACTTAATTAGGTGCATGTCTAGAACAGGCTGCCAGGATTATATTATGATCTGAATTGTGGAGTTCATATATCAGCTGCGTATCCGCCGCAATCAATGTGTAAGGTTAAGTGCTGGTGTGGTTAGTAGTACTTTAATAATACCCACACATTGAATTGAAATGCATCTAATTTCAGAATGAATCCTTATATAAAACGGAGAAATAATTAATATTATATACGCTCAGAAGGGAAGTGGAGTAAAAGGTTCCATAGTTCCATAAAGCATAAAGAATGCTCAAAATAATATTATTTAATTTTCCTGTTATCTTGCCGAGGGGAGAGCAATGGGATCGAAAACAATAGCAATAAAAAAAATAAAAAATGATTTTCTTTTTAATGATTTTTTTCGATAATATACTATTTGTAATGAGGCGGAAATTAGAAAAATCATTTCACACTGTGCAATCTAGCATAATTTCGTTATTTTTGTTCCATAGGTCCGACTGTCATAAAAACTCCAGCAATTCGACGTTCGGAAGAAAAAAACCAGATGTGAAAAATGGTTGAGTACACCTTCTGGCGAAGGGAATGAAGAACACAGAAAAGCGACCAAAAGGCGTAGAAAGGTATAATTTCGATCGGCACCTTGTAATTTCCATCCATAAATCTTTCGTCTCGGAAATTTCGACCCAGCGTAATTGAGACATAAAAGTATGGCTTGTGCCATTACGCAATTATCTCAAGGAAGTGGAGTTTATTATGTAGAATGCGTGAATGTACCATAACTTTACTCAACACTTAAACTTATTGAACCTCTGTATGTGAACAATGTATATTGTGCTCAGATTATTCCTCTTTAACACTTGTGTCGGAATTGCTAACACGGAAGACAAATCTATTATTATAATTCATATACACATTATAAATGGTGTTCCTCCCAAATTAGGAATATGCTTTGAAATGGATTCTGTTTTTTTTTCAGTCTATTTTTTTTTTCAATGTTCGATCGTCTTTTCAACGTCAGGTCCTCAAAAGAAAGGACGTAGTTTTTAGACTCCTTTATTCAATAATACTTATGCGTATTTATAGATCAATTCGATAAAAATTCTTTTCTATATGATCGATTATTTTTAAAAACCGTACATAGTAACGTGGCTGCTAATGACTAAAAATTTTTTTTTCTGAACAGACCATTTGACAAGCTTGAGCTATACGGCACATTCGATGTCACGTTAAATCAGCCACGTTAAATTTTTTTTGTCTAGAAAATATTATCGAACTATTGCATTTTAAAATACCATATTGAGATACTACTCACATTGAATTTCATTGCTATATAATTATTTGTTTCTGAGATTACGCCGACGAACTCGAAATTTTCAAAAATTCAGGACTGCTGAACGGCACATTCGATTTCATCAAGTTGAAGAATAAAATTCTTTATGCCATCGGTGCCCGGAATCCGCGATTTAACCGAGCGAAGCGAGACATGACAGAATGACATAAAATTTTGTATGAAACGCGTGCGTAATATATTTTTCGACTCGTGGGATTGTAAAACTCGCCTTCGGCTCGTGTTACAAACCTCCCACGAGTAAAAAAATATATTACGCACGTGTTGCATAATATACTATTGCTTTCGTGTTTATTTTGAGAAAAAAATACTCCTTGGCGGCAAACGAACTTATACATCGATTTTTTTGCAAAATTTCTCTGCTTTTATTTTTTTTTTCTCCGTTAGGGTCGTCTGCTATTTGATTGGAATATTTTTTTTATAATGAAAGTCATCGACTTATAATTTTTTACCAATACGCCGTTATGGAAGAGACCCTGAGACCGTTTAATTTTTTCGTTTTTTGCCAAATACCCACTTTTTTTTCGATTTCAAGGCAAGTTGGCTTACTTCAAGTAAGGAATTAATCTGTTAATGATTATTTCCTGTTAATATAAGATAGATATAAACACATTATCGATAAAAAAAGAAATATATCCTGTATTCCTTCGATTTGTCAGGAAGTTTTACTTTTTTCACTATATACTTTGTGACGAGGGATTGTTTAATTGATTATTTCAAAAATACCGGTAAATCAACAAATCGAAGCTAGTTCGGATGGTCCGCGATTAGCTAAACAATTGACAATGACGTAGCGGGGTCTCGTTGTTGCTACGTGCAGTCCAATTCCTCGTTCTGTGTGGCTCTTTGTCGACATTCCATTCCGGATAAGTTTTTCACCAGGATGACGTCAATTTCCTCTCGATGTGAACCAAAATTACTATTACTATCGTCTTCTAGACGAGGCTTACGTCCATTGGTCGTGGCTTGGTTGGGGACTACTCGATGAAATTTCATTTACACCAAACAATAATCGACGAGAAAAAGTAAAAAATAAGGTTTTACGAGTCCATCGGCGCAACTTATAAATAAATATATTCGTATAAATGTGAGTATATAGTGAAAAAAGTAAAACTAGCTTACAAATGGAAGGAATACAGAAATTTGACGACAGAAGAAATAAATTAATGGGGCATCTTATCCTATCTTATATTAACAGAGAATAATCATTAGCATATTCATTCCCAAGCTGCCGTTAGCCAACTTGCCTTGAAGTCGAAAATCCGCGAAAATTTGGGAAAAGACAAAAAAACAATTGTTTTCCGGGTCTCTTCCGTAACGGCGTTCTTTTTTATAACATGAATCTAGGTCCGTCATCAGAAAAAATAATTGCAATCGAAAATCAGGCGGCCCTAATGAAGAAAAAGAATAAAAACGGGGGAATTTTGCGAAAAATCACTACCGAAGTCCGTTTATTGCGAAGGAATATTTCTTTTCTTGAAGTATATATTTGAAGTATATCTTGAAGTAATCTCAGAAACAAATAATTATATAGCAATGAAATTTTGTGTGAATAGCAGTAATAATAGTAGTAGCAGTTCTCAGTCGAACAGTTGAACGGTTATTGGTTATTAATCAATTTTGCTTCCGAACGAAAGCATTGCAATCTTCCAATCCCAACTCAAAAAAAATCCTAATTTTGCTTGGAACCGATGTAAAATTGTCTAAAATTTCAAAATATAAAATTAAAAAAAAATATGTGTTCGGAAACAATATAGGAAAGTAACCGCCAGTAGTAGGGTTGCGGTTAGAGTGCGATTCTCAACTGCCAATGATCCAGGTATATCTCATGTATCAATGATCACTTCCCTGTACTGACGGTCAAAGCTTATAGTGCTCTAATCTCACAGTTTCACTGTCGAGCGGTAGTCCCATCACACGGACGACTACATCAAGGCAGGTTCTTTCCCTAAATGAGGTTTTTCTCTCTTTTTCGGCATGCCGTAGAGGGGGTTGGCGGGTGGTAAGAGAACAAATCGTTAAAACCCGAAAGGATATACGAGAAGAAAAGAGATATAGGTGAGTAAAAAAATTCCAAAAATTTGAAATTTTGTCAGATAGTAGATACGAGTTCAGAATAACTCTCGAGTCAGATTCAGCTCAGCTGGTCAAGCCATTCTTGAGTAATCGTGAGTTATTTATAAATTGTTTTTTTGAAATATTGAAAAACTGAGCAAGTGTTGCAGACGGTGTATGGATTTTATTATTTAATTACCAGGGATAAGCGATCACGTGGATCGCCTGAGACGTCAGTCATAAAATCGGCGAGGTCCATCCAGCAGAAGGAGATTATCACAGGTGGGGCCTGAGTGAGTGAGGTTAAATACTGAGGTATACAATGGTTATGAATGAGTAGGCTTTGAAACTTTTTATGCAGAAATAATATCTCAAGAATTTCTTTAAATTTCGGTTTTTACCACCATAAAAATAAATTTGGGGTCCGAGGCAGAGGAAGAAATTATGAGCGTTGTGAAATATGAAATTTCGCGTGTAGTGTTGATTTATATTCGGCTTACGATTATAGCTGACGTTGGCAGGTCCTGAAGGGGTTGAAGGAGTGGTTCCGTTGATGGACGATGGCGGACGGTCGTTGGCAGAGAAAACGCTCGGTAGATCAGGGAAGAGAGCGTTAGAGATAATATCAATGACTACCAAACTAGTGGCTGAATATTGCCCTTTAGCAATGCAGGACGTTAAGGGCCTTCATCACAGGGGTACCACTGACAGTAGGGTGAACACTTCGAATTCGAAGAGGTTAAAGTTTGGACTCATGGTTTGAGGGGGTAGTTACTGGGAATCGGCCTTCCCGGAGAAATTAGTGACTGTGGAGACACCAGTCCACTCAGTGGATGAGTACTGATGCTTGGGTCTTATCGGAGGAGTTTATGACCGTACAAACATCGTAAACTATCGGCACAACAGATGAGAATAGAACGACGCCTGTCGAACTATTTGTTCATGGTCTTGTAGAGCAGAGGTATCGAGCAGATTCCGGGCTCGTGGATTCCAACTTGAAGATTCACTTGTTCACTGGTATGCAGAGGTGATGACTGACTGGTCAGCAAGACTTAGCACAGAAGAGACTACGGCTGGATACCGCAGAATCGTATGGCAATCGTGACGACAAGGCTGCAGAAGTTGTCAGTGGCAGCGGCAGAGTAGCAGTGGATACAATGATCAGATAATCGATGTAGCGTTATCCCTCTTTCTATATGTCTTTGCGGCGCAGGAGGGGGAGGGGGGGGGGGTTCAGTCACCGAATAAGACGGCCGCTGATCGGCGTTTTTAATTACTTAATCCAGATGGAGAGACACTGCTGGATTTTCGATACTTAGAAATTCCGTGCATCCTTCTTGATTTATATCACCATTCCATGCTCTCCAACGACGACGCATTTCGTATGGAGATTACCACAAAACACTTGGGTTGGCTTAAGGACGTCGCTATTACTAAAGGAATGTCGCATACAGGCAGCTGGTTCCAAGACTTCCGAATCGAATGACTTTGACTGCCTCCGCTGAAGATGTCCAATTTGGTGGTCATATCTGTTCTTGATGGAATTAATACGGCCATTTTCTTTACCTGCGACGTATGTATTCTGCAGGTCACTACCATTAGTTCTAATGTTTTTGCTTCAGAATGCAAACTTTGTAATCGTTCAATTTTGGCATTGTTTAATTTTCATTGGAAATGATCTGAAACATAAAAATACGAAGTTTTCCCAATATGTCTTTATGCCCCTTTCAGTTAATTTAATTTTAATTTAATTCATTTTTGGAAATTAAGTTTTAAACAAACCGATGTTGGTAGCTCAGTGGCTAGGTGCGAGCCTAGTGTTCTGAAAGTTGTGAGTTCGATTCCCCATTGAATCGAATTTTTCAACTGACACCCATGAGCGGGAGGTTGCTAATAGGGCGACCGCCTGTACCGACATGGGTTTTTCTGTGGTTTCCCATGTCACTACTATGTTCTACAGGAGAGTCAATACGATACAGTATAGGATCCACAGCCGCATGCATAGGGTGAGATAAGGCCAATTAGTCAGAACATGGTGGAAAGGGCTGGAATATATAAAAGAAAAGTTTTAAACAATACAACAATAAGAGGACAAAAAAATTCCAAAAGATATAAAATTTTGTCTAAACTTTGGCCGTAGAATCTGCTCGGTCAGTCCAATAGTTCCCGAGAAAAAGTGTTTTCTTTTTCAAAAGTTTTTTGTAAATTGAACTTTTGTCAATAGAACTTTTTTTTCTTTTTAAATGTTCATCTCGATGGCCCCTATCTAGATCAATCGAAACCTATGTAACCATGGGTATAAAGTATATTTTGTTTCTTCTAAAACATCGTTATACGTGCTTTAGCCTCCGCATTTGCGTTTTTTCATATGAACGGTTCGTATTTCATCGTACGACCACAATGAGACATTACAAATGTTCCATTGGGAAGTTAATGAAATTGATGCCAAAAGAGAATTTAAAAATCAATAAATAACATGTGAAGTAGCAATCATAAGTCTTCTGCTTGTTTTGTGTGAGTTTATATTTCACCATAGATTCGATTGCAACAAGTGTTTTATCTTTGTTTCATACCTGGAGAAGCATCCGGTGACCGTAGCCGTTGACGGCGCAAAGTGCCGACGCGGCACTCCCGTGATCCATATTATGACGAATATACGTGGACATTATCCATGAGTATTCAGGGTAATTTATATTTCATCATTATTACATATTTTTTAGATAATATGTGCCACTTTATGTATCCTCATATTATCCAGATCGATAAGAAATTGCTGAATGGTAGTTCTTAATTTAATGGTGTTTCTACGGCATAAGATCCCCCGCCGTCAAGGAAAAAAAATGCTATCTTCGAAATTTTCTATTCAACCCCATCTATCTATAAAATTTTCCATTGAACTCCAAACACTGATCCTGGTAAAATTCATACAATATTGATGTCTTCACAAATCTTTTAAAGTACTAAAAGAATCCTTAGATAAAAATTTCAATGATATTTTAGTGTCTCGTTCTCGATGATAATTACGTAGTCATGCTTATCATATCTAAACCCACAACGTTTAAAGCCTAGATATTTTCAAAAATGGGGGCACTGCGGCCATCTTAATCCTCTCACAGCCCTCTACCCCCATATTCTTTCGTTGTGCCGAACAACGCAACGTGTTTTTTGCCTAGAGTCCAGAGTTTACGATAAATTTAAAGGATTTATTAAATTTTTAGTCTGAATAAATATGTCAGACAATAAGAAGAAGAAGCCATCGAGGTCTCGGTCACATGAAAGTCATTATTCGAAGCATAGAAAGGATGAAAAGATGGATCATCTCCAGAGACAAATAGATAACCTAACAAAGGTTGTTGAGGCGTATATAACGTATATAAGTCAAAAAGACAAGGAGATGAGCAATCCAGAATCAGCAGTTCGTAATAAACATGAGTCTATTAACAGTGTTGGTAAGTAATTACAAAAAAAAAATGCTCAACAATTCCACACGAAGGTTGAGAAACAACACCCACACGGTGAATTGTCAGTTGAATTTCTAAATAAAACAAAGTCTCAACAAGAGCAACGTGATTGAGAATTCCACAACAAGTGTTAAACATGATGATGCTAATCAACCTAACCTGCCTCTTGGCAGATGGCGATGAAAACAAGGAAAATAGTTCACGGCGAGATGATGATCCCGAGGTGATACAGGTGATGCCAGAGGTTGAAGACACCAGTAATGGGGTGGACGATGAAGGTACATCTACAGATAATATATTAAGAGCCCTAGGAGTCGATCCAAATGACAACAAATTCAAAGATGTCGAATACCATCCTGAGCTCAGTTCAAATAGCCATTAAAACAGCACTATTAAGGAAACTTCAAGTACCCACCTGTCAATTCTCGTCAGGTGGGTTACCAACCACAGAAAAGGCGTCAAATATTCAGAAGAAGACCCTTCAGACCCACATCAGAGACACACAAAGCACCGATGAAGAGAACGAACCGATCATCATCGAGGAAGTAGTGCAGGTACATAAATTAGCAGGACGGCTCTCCTTTTTTGTAGAACAGTGGAAGAGGATTACATCGGACAGATACATCCTCAGCTATATTGAAGGATATAAAATTCCCTTCATTAGCACTCCTTCCCAATACACCCCTCCCCGAGAGAGACTGCTGTCACCAGAGGAGATGAAAAAGACACATATCGCTATTGATTCACTATTGTGCAAAGGTGCCATTGAAGAGTGCGATGAGACTGAAGGTCAATTTCTATCTCCCTATTTTCTTTTACCCAAAGCGGATGGTACGGACTGTTTTATACTGAATTTGAAGAGTCTGAATAACTTTATTGATCCCCCACATTTTAAGCTAGAAGATCTAAGAGCTGCTTTAAGTTTAATTTCAAGAGGTGACTATATGTGTTCTCTAGACCTGCAAGACGCTTATTTCCTCGTTCCTATCCACAGAGATTATAGGAAATTCTTGAGGTTTAAAGTTAAGGGGTGTAAGGAAATCTGGGGAATTTCCTTTTGAACGTCGAGATCGTCAAGAAAATTATTAAAAATATCGTGAGTACGCGGAAACAGACCCAGTCGAGTCCAGAATTGAGATCTAGAGTCGTTAGAATTTGAGGATCTGATTGCATTTTTGATGCCCAAACTATTGAGAATTTATACTGCGTATTTCGCCTTATTTTTTTTTTGAGGATTTCCTTGCGTTTAAACGCCAAAATTACTGACTTTTGAGGCTATCGGGGTTTGGAGAATAATTATTGCGAGTTATCACCAAAATATTGAATTAAAGTTCCGAGAAATAAAATTGAATTAAGTAGAGTTCCTTAATTAATCGCGTCTTGAGCCAAATATATTGAGCTGCACGGTTAAGATTTAGGATACAATACTCTTGGGTAAATGTGTAGGATAGGGGTAGGAGTAATTGAAATATTATCGCTCAAATTGTGGGATTTACGGGGTAGAACCGGTTAGGGTAAGGGTTTCGGTGACAGGTCAGGAGGGAATCAGTGCAACCATGAGGATCTCCTGAGTAGTCAGGTTGCTTAGGGTTCGTAAAAATTAAAGTTTAAAGGACTAGTAATAAGTAATTATGTGGAGAAAAGAAAAATTAGGGTTTGGTTATTTGGGTTCGTTCTGATCCCGGGATCCCGTGAGAAACCCACCCTACATACGCGCCTTTAATTAAAAGGAATTATTGGAGGAGAAGACCCGTCCACCATCTCGAGATAGTTTAATTGCAGTTGGCGCATTTTATATTTTCGCGGGTTAGGAAATTTGAAGTCACTAGGGCTTTAGTTGCGAGACGGGGCGCTGACCGCGTTCCCACCCGCCATATTGAGAAAAACCAATGTATTGTTGACGTCGCGAGATACAAGTGCGTGCGGCAAATTAGTGTTTTTGAAGTAATTTCGAGTTTGGAAGACCTTTTTGTGGGCCGAGGAGCTAGAATAAAGTGTGAGGAACATTTAGAGAGCAAGGGCGAGAGAAAGGGCCGGAGATTTGCTGGGATACAGCCTGGAGACAAGAAGGAGGATTTCTGGTGAGCATTACAATGCTTCCTTATTTATTTTTTTTGCGTATTATGCGTTACAAGTGTGTGTTAGGGTTCTCCTCGCGCCTCCTAATTGATAATTCATTAATGCTCAATACGGGAGAGCTGAATTCGTGCCGGTAAAGCCATTTTTACAAAAAAAATCCGCCAGAGAACATCGCGCCTCGTGTTAGAGAGTTTCTGTGTTAAATACGATTCAATTGCGTATTAGACGTTCATTCGAGAACTTTCGGATACGCCATCGCGTAGAGACGATTTTGAGAATATTTTCGAGAAATTAAAAACATAAATTAAGAGAGTCTTGCTTGGGACACCGAGCCGAGAACATCTCTTGCTCTCTCGTTGCGTGGAACGCCGAGGTGAGAGTCTCTCTCATCTCTCATTCCCCTTGCGATTATTTTATCGCCTATAATTGCAGTATTAGCCATTTTTTTTTTTATTAACAATTAGAAACATCTGCGACCGTTACCGATTCGTCGTGCGGCCCACGCGGTGGAAATCCGGGTATTCCGATATGTTGTGCGGTTTCATGCGTTTGGAGAATTCACTTCGAACCGTGCCGGCTGATAGCCCACACGTGGCTATGTTTTATGCTCAGTGAACCTCCACTTGTTGGATGTTTCGGGCAGTGCCGTGCCTTGATTGGCATGCGCCCGGCGCCTCAGTATTATTTATAGGGGTTTGGAGAATGATTAGCCTCGTTTATTAAATTATGCGTTTATCACCATCCCGGTTGGAAATAAAATCATTTTTCAAGTGCGAATATCCGCCTGAGATTATTCTGGTGCCTTTTGGCCAAGTTTGCGACTGTTTGGAGTTTGAATAATTCCAATTTTTGGGTCTCTGCGTACGTCGCGCCGAATTTTGCATTTATTTCTCTCGACACTGCACCAATAATTTTTATATCGAATATACCTTGGTGTTGCCCGTGAATTTAGAGATTTTGGAGTATTTATTTTTAAAGTTTTGCCCAATAAACTCGTTTCAACCAGAATCCATCCCTCTCTCCACAACCGACCCCCTGAGCAGCGCGGGTAATTACCACCTTTTCCTGGGGTTTTCCTTCGAGACTTTATTTTATAGCATACTTTTGAGTTTTGTTTCCGTTTTGGAGAATTTAGGGTATTCCGGTTTGTTATTTCCGGAGGAACAAAAAAAAAATGACTGGCGCCCAACTTATGGTTTTATTTCAACGATTTTAGATTCCAGGGGAAAAGGGCGGGTCAACTGTCCGATTTCATCCCCAGTGAAATTGAACATGTTACAGGGGACGACTTACCAATTTTTGTGTTTACTGTTTGGCTTATGCACTAGTCCCTACATTTTCACGAAAATTATGAAGCCGATCATCAACAAATTGAGAGGTGAAGGGATGTTACTGGTGTTATATCTGGATGATTTTTTATTTATTCACAAATCTAAAGCCGTTTGCGAACGAAATGTTAAAAAAACAAGCAAGTTTCTAGAATCCTTGGGCCTGATGATCAATTTCGAAAAAAGTTCTTTTATTGCTCAGCAAAAATGTAAATATCTGGGTTTTATCATTGACTCCTCTGAATTTTCGGTAAAATTGACGGATAAGAAGAGGAAACAGATTGTCGAGTTAGTAACCGAGTTTAAAATTGGAAAAATTTTAAAAATAAAAAATTTGCTCAAATTTTAGTAATTCTCATTTCTGCTTGCCCAGCGATAGCCTATGGATCTATCTATTGTAAACGGTTAGAGCGACAAAAGTTCTTAACTTTAAAAGTGAATGCTGATGATTATGAAGGGAGGATAACTATAACAAAGGCCATGATGGAGGATGTAGAATGGTGGCGAACTAATGCTACCATCGGCTACAATCCCATCAGAACTCAGATTTTTGCTATTGAGATTTTCTCAGACGCATCCTTGACAAGCTGGGGTTGTTTTTGTGACGGTTCATCCTCTTATGGTTTCTGGAATATCGAAGAACGGCAGAGGCATATTAATTACCTGTAACTACTAGCTGCTTTATTCGCATTAAAATGTTTTGCATTAAAGCTGTCACATTGCGAGATTTTGCTCAGAATAGATAATACCACGGCAATTGCTAATGTGAATAGAGCCGGAGGTGTACAGTTCCCACACCTCGGTGAACTGTCAAGAAAAATATGGCAATGGTGTGAAGAGAGGAATATCTGGCTAGTAGCAGCTTACATTCCGTCACTCGTGAACATAGAGGCTGATAAAGCGTCACGTAATTTAAATATAGACTCTGAATGGGAATTAGCAGAATCTGTATTTAATCGAGTTGATAAGAAATTTGGTCCCTTCACAGTGGATTTATTTGCCTCTAGGTTATACAGAAAATGTAACAAGTTTTACTCGCGATTCCCCGACCCGGACGCAACAGCTGTAGATGCCTTCACAGTGCCGTGGACGAATGAGAAATTTTATGCCTTCCCGTCGTTTGCTATTATTGCTCGATAGGAACCATGATAATGCCTTTGTGGCCCACACAGCCATGGTATCCTCTTTTCGTCTCACTCCTCAGTGGCTCTATGATCACTCTGAAACCTAATAGTTTGCTTCTAAAATCCCCTTTCAGAGACAGAAGTCACCCACTGTCGTCCCACCTTATCCTGGTGGTCGCCAAGTTATCAGGACAGCGTTTATGAATCGAGGAGTAACAGAAGATGACGTGGAAACGATGATCAATTCGAACGAGACACTTCATTTAATTTCGATCAAACTTCGCCCGCCTTTGGCGGGCTCGTTTAATCGCCCAATTTTCTCCTCCCGTTGTAGGGCAGACAATTGCCCAGCGATTTTCTAGACTTTTACCATCATTTACAGTAAACCCTTTAGAAGGTAGAGTCTTGCGAGGCTCAAGCTCCAGGATCCTTCCTTCATCTCTTATTTCTACCTGGAAGTCAACCATTTACACACAGATACTTACAAATGTCCTCAAACATAAGAACGCTCATACCTCGCGAAATATTGATTTTATCGCAAAAAGTCTAAGCGTTTTGAGCTTTGTAATTGAACGGGGTATCAATCGCAGAGGTAAAATTCCACAAATTTCAATTCGGGTGACCTGTCCCCTGAAATGTGAATTTCTTAATTTACTGGAATTCATATAAGATGAGTTCTATGGTAACGCAGAGTTCTTCAAGTCAAGTCAAAGTTCTTCTGTACCCTTTCGAGGTTTTCCTTCTCTGCTTGCAGGTGAACGTGAAGCCCTTCCAGCTTTTTCATGTTCCCAATAACGTTAGACAATTGGATGTCACTCAAGCTCGAGTTTTGTTCGTTTACTCGAGCGATCGTGACGTGATCCAGTGTCAAATTCAATTTCGGAAGAACATGGGTGTTCACGGTTATCTCATATGTTTTTCGATCTCTGATTGTGAAATCCGAGGCGACTATCTCGCGAAAATTCTCAACTCTCAAAATCCCTGAACCTTTCAAGATATTTCTGACTTCTTTTTCATCATAATGTGTGTATCCCTTCAGGCTCTGGAGCTACATAAAACCATTGGTTGTCTTTTCTCATCTTGATTAAAGTAAGCCCTTTAAACTTGACGTGTTTTATTTCACAGGTACTGGGTTTTTTCCGGACTCATGTACATTTGTACTTCACATGGACTGTGTTTTCCCACTTTTTGGCTAGGTAGAGTTTCAGTGCGTAAGTATTTTGCATTTATTTGTCTACAGTTTTTAAATTGTTTCCCGGTCATTGGGACGTACTGCTGTGTTGGCTCGTGTATAACAAGAAGTTCATTTTTAACCTTCCAGTATGAGTGATATTTATTCCATGTCTGAACCGGAATTCCACGTGTCATCAAGACATCGAACACTTGAAAGTTGATCGGAGGTATTTTCACTATGGTCATAATTTTCCATCTGAATGCATGCATTGCTGCATTACAGCCATTCCGCCTATATTCAGCTGAATGGGAAAACTGAATTCTGTAATATTAATTAAAAATAAATAAAAATAAAATTCTGGTAATATAGCTGTCTTGAATAGGATAACTAATTCTTGCTCCGTGAATATTTGTGTGTTTAACAGCATTCCTTTAGAATCAGTTAGCAGTTTCTTTATATTTGCAGCATCACTGATCACTTCGATATAGATGGCTTGCTTGCTCATCTACCGACTGCCGATGTCTGGACTATCCTGCTGTCCCGGTCTGGACTATCCATTTTTTCAGTAATTATTCTCGCAAAAATTATATGGAGAATTATCCTGTTCCCCTTCCTACCTCATCCAAATCCTATCCAACGACTCCTATGACGTCACAAATAGAATGTGGAACGCTATATAAACTTCCCTTCTATGATGTACAGCAGGATACTTCCCTTCTATACAGCAGGATGACGACAAAATACCGACTGTTCGTCGACTACACTTCTGAAATTTCGTTATAGAATTGTCGACGAAATTCCGGAAAATATTACTACTCTGGAGTTATCCTGAAAATATCAAACATCTAGTTATCAGCGAAATTATCCGACAAATCGCTTTATTCAGAACCCCAATCTGTCTCTAACTTTGTCTGCAACATAAGACGGTGATTTATCAGCGAAATTATCCACAAACTTAGGCTCTTTAGTAATTAAATTCATCCACAGTTTTTCCGTAAAGTGGACCTGAAATTTATCAGAAAATTTTCCGTCAATATTCCCACTTTCTCGCGGGATATATATCAACTATGATTTCGTTAAAATTTCTGATATCATTTTCGATAAAATGAAAGGGAATTTCTCGTCCAATTTATCCGCGAAAGTCTCTGTTGAAACATCGATAAATTGGCCACTGGAATTATTACATCAATTAAATTACTGGGGTCCCGCTTAATTAATAAAAACAGTAATGTTCTTTGTTGATAATATTAGCTTTTACTTTAACTATGTAAAAAATTATATTCTTGGTGTTCAACCTGATTTGATATGTTTCTAAACTCTCTTCGTTCATTCATTTCTGTGATTCCATGTACAAAGATTTTTAATAGAAAACCCTACAGAATTCTATAGGAATTTTGATAGAACTTCTATGGGATTTTCTATATATGTTGTTAGCCGTTCCTATTGACATCTTCGATAAGGAATATTATGTAGAAAAATGTCAATAGAAAAATCAATCAATAGAATCACATTTTTGCTATAGAATTTTATTGACTCAAATTTTCAAAGTTTTTTAAAGTTATTTTTCATATTCTTCTCTTAAAAAAAATTGAATGAAAAAATTTAGCAAATTTGAGGCGAGAAAATTCTATGCACAACGAGATTGTGTAAACTTTTTCTATAGAATTTCCGATCGAACACGTTGAAAGAAAAACGTATAGAAAATTCAATAGAAAATTCAAATTCTTTAAGGAGTTACTGACATCTTCTTACTTTCCATGTTTTTTGGAAATTTCTCGGAAATTATCGATTTCATTGGTATGAAAAAATATACCGTTTTTGGGTTTTATGATTATTCAATTACTCACAAAGTTTTATAATTGTGTCATAATTTTTCTACGTTTTCACTAAACTGTTTCGAAAAACCACAAAACTTTGGTGAAAATGTAGAAAAATTACAGCATAGAGTTTCATCATCATCATCACTTTCTTCTCCTTTCTCCATTTCGATTAGCGCCCCGGCCAGGGTATCGCGCGAATAAATGACACTTGGAACAGCCTTACCCCCTTACTCCCTATCATCAATAGCCCCATCAATATGATTCCCTATCATCACTACCACCATTCCCACCATTACCATTCATCAGAAAGCTCGATGATTTTCAATATTGACGAGAGAAATTTTTTTTGGATCAAATACATCTTTTTTATCAGAAGAAATTGTTTCTCTCAGTGTGTAATTCTGGTAATTTTGCTTTCAGTGTAGATAACATTCTCCAATGTTCATTGGAAATAAGGTAGAATGGTCTTAAACGAAAAAAACTGAAGTTTGGTGACAATGTCTATACGGCCTGCCTCCCCTTCTGGACCACTTGTCGGACATTAAGTTATCGAAAATTATACAATAAAATGACTCAAAACAAATTCAAAAAATCAAAAAAGTTGTCACATTATAGGTCTTCACTCTGACTGCGAGTTCCGGTTCATCAATGCAATTGTTCCCGCATGCAAACCATTTCTTTCCCAATCATTTTTTTGCAAATGTTAAAAAATTAGCCGATTTGACTATTCCTTTCAAAAATTCGCCTCGACGGCCTCTCATTAGATCAATCACAACCTATATAACAACCGTCCAGTCAAAGTTTCCGAGATATTTTCATTTTTCGGTTTCTTTCCAAAAAATTGTTGTATACCGTCTAGCGTTTGCAGAAAAAATGTTCTCAATAGTTCTGGAGATATTCGGTTTTTGTGAAAATCAATTAGGTGCAATATATTGAAAACTAGTTATATAATTGGTGATATTTTTTTTCAATAATTAGCTTGATCTTCGCTCCAATAATATCCTCTACCAACATTAATTTAAATATATATATTTGCTCCAGCAAAGTTCTTGAGATATTCCTACTTTCGTAATGAAGACGGCTCAAGGTCGACTCAAGTTTGACCGAACCTCGACCATCTGTGGACTTATGTTTGGCCTTCGATAAACACCAAGTTTGACACAAGGTCGACTTTTAATCGGCTGAAAATGGGCCAAAGGTTCGCTCAAATTCATTCCAAGGTGGGGTCATAGTCGGTCGAATGTATGCTCAAGGTCGCTCAATGGTCAGCTCAAGGTCAACCCAAGTTTTTCGGACATAATTCGGTAAATGCTAAGAAAGACGTCCTCCCATCGCACGAAATTCCTTGGAATTCACTTGCCTAAAGAAGCTAGTCAGCGGAATGGATTTAAAATGAATGAAAGTGTAGGAACCAAATACAGAAGAAGCCCAGTACCTCAATTGGGAGAGCAGCGGACCGGCAATTTGAGGGATGTGATTTCGACTTCCATCCTCAAAGTTCTTTCAAATTTTATTTCACTCGCAATTTAATAATTACGGAAGGGGAGGATCCAAACATTTACGGAAAATTCTACAATTGGAGGTTGTAGAAGGTTGGGCGCCCTCTCCGAACTCGATGTGTATAACACTGAAATGAACATTTAAAGTCTAACTTCTGTAGTTTGCAACAATTTTTGTTGGAGTTAGCGCGCTAAATTAAATCATACATACACAAATGGTCTAAAGCCATCAGATTCCCATTTTCCCAACCCTGAATTTGTCATCCTAACACCAAAAATATCCAAAACTTGAATTATTGCGACTACAAAGGTCTCTTTCCGAAGCAGAAATAAAAATATCTGGGAATTTTTCAATGGAAATAGACAGAATATACGGGATGCATGGCATAAAGACGAAGATTAAAAATTTGAAATTTGCATCATGTCTCCCTTTGGGGACACATATGTAACTTTCCAATATGGTCAGAAATTTGCAATTTAAAATTGTGAATTCCGAATCTGAATTCCTCATGCAACAAACTGAAAATATCTCATGTCAACGAAATGGATGAGAATTCATAGTGGTTAATATCCAAAGCCGCTTCATTCTGATAGATTCACATGTCAATGATAAATTAGTTCATAAATATAAAATTCCTACCTGAAAACCCGATTTAGCGAAATTAAAATACCTGAAAAGAAGGGGTCGTGAACCTATTTTATCAAGCCACCAAAAATATCTTCGAGACAATCTTGCCCAGATTCTACCGAAAGTTTTCGAAAGATCTTCCACAGTGAGAATTTTTTTTACCCGGGTTATTATTTGTTGATTATATCTCAAATTTTGGTTGTGTATTGTAATTGAAGATCTATATTTTGCGTTGTTTCAAGTTGTATTGGGATCTCATCAACTATTTTACTTCTTTCTCGTCTCCCATTGGGGACACTGAGCTTGAGTTTAGTTGATCAGAAATCGTCGCATGTACATTAGTTGGGAGTTTTTCTTGACTTTCCATGGATTTGTCACGAAAGAAGTATGTGAAATTGCATTCGAACGGGACCAAAATTTTTCGTATTCGATAGGTTTTCATTTGTTTACTACGGGCACTTCAATTTGTCTTAGAAATATCTGTCAATGTACACAAAGTTTCTCTACGAATAGCATCTAAAATTTCCATACGGTTTTTATATATGATATTTTGATATTTTCGGTACAACAATAACTAAAGTATCATGTACCAAAAGCGTATAGAAATTTCACACGTCATCCATATAGAAATGCAAATGTTGCTTATGTAAATCCCCAAAAATTCATTGAAATAAAAAAGAGACGAATTTTCTGAGATTTTTAACAGAAACTCTCAGTATCTCTCATTTTTTTAAAGAATTTACGTGACTTAGGAAACTATAGAAATTTCCAGAAATACCCTAAATTTTTCGAAATATTGTATGAAATGAAATAACGTGTGGGCTTGCGAAACAAATTTCTTTCCGGCATTATCCACCAAGAGTAAGAGTCTTACAGCAGAGAGAAAAAGACCATTTTAACCCGCAAACGAAAAGCAAATTTATCGGAAATTACACTGACATATGTTTCTGCATAGTGTAACGTGACAGTTTCGTATGGGGGTTGAAAATGCCAGTCACCTTCGCCCTACTTCCCCAAAGCCTAACCAAACCTGGTAAAATGAAGTCACATGGGCGCCAGGTAATTTTTAGCCGTGATTACCAAACCGGAAAATCACAAAAACTAACTTAAATAATTTCGATTGTCTCTATTAATCATCGTAAACTTAATAAAAAGCATTTTTCCAAAAGAGAACAGAAAGGGAAAATCAGGCTTCGGAGAAAGGTAACGGTCCTGGTTCGCTCAGTGTGCGGGTTATGGACAGAGGGGTGGATCTTGGGTGGAAACGGGGTATTCTGGGCATGCCTAATCATGGGTTAAATTACCATGTAAATCCAGTAAAAAGGAAAGACAAATAAAGTCTCCAAAAAAGGTAATTTATTCAACTAATATTCTGAGTTAATTCCAAAAAGATGCGACTAGAAAAATTAATTATTAAAGCTATTATGCGTAGCCCCTCCTTGTTACCATTGAGATTCGCCTGCAAAGATTATCGCCCGGCGATAATCCGAGGATCATCTTATTCCTAATTTTAGCGCACCGGGAAATCAATGATTTCCCGGAATTCCTGGGAAGTCTTTAATTACGTTAGGATTATAAATCTGATATTCCGCGGAACGTTTAACCACGCGGAAAAGAAAAAAAAGCAACAAAAAAAAGTGTCGACTCCTCGGACTTGAACCCACTCAGATCTGAAGAGAGTGAGAGAGAGGGAAAACGACTGGCCACCGTTGGCCGTGGAAAATTCGTTCAACTGAAAATAGCTCCTAAAACTTAAAATTTTAGTAGATTTCGGGAAAAATGCCCAGTGGCGTGGCCAGGGGAGCCCCTAGTATTTTGGGGAATCACTAGCGAGGGAGAAACTCCCTCGAAAAACTCTTAAAATGGAGAATGAAATTCAGCCAAAACCGCGGTTCCCATTTTTACTCAAAAACCACACTAAGCGAGGCAAATTCCCTCGAAATCACTCACCAACATGACCAGCGGAGCCCCTAGTATTTTGGGGGTTCATCATCGGAGGGAAGAACCCTCCGAAAACCATCCAAAAATGGATGGAAAAAGTCAACCGAAGCCGGGCGGCCGGCTCGGACAAGGCCACGACATGTCGTGGAAATAACCACAATAAAGGTGGAGTAATCGCTCATAAAACACTAATTATGACTGCCCAACTCACCTTTGGGGGTTTCCTTCCCTTTCTTGGTGCTTTCCTCATCATAATCCTCACTTTTCTCACGTAATTCCTCACTAATTCTTTCTGTTCCACACGTGTTGTCTGACTCGCCATGAACAACTGACTTGGAGAGGTCAGTGCAACAGGTGGGCCACGCACAGCCGAAAATCAGGCGCTCCCTGATTGGCTGGCGATAGTTGCTAGTTGCGGCACGGCGCCTCTAGCGACAATTCAAATTTGAATTGCTAGTCTAATTCCCTAACTCTTATTATTTTGTTCTTTAATATCCTAACATATTTTCTCTTTTCATTTCACGGGCGATCGGGGCCTTATTAATCACTTTTACCGGGGAGTATGAATACTAAAAATCTTTCTTTCGTTACCCATAAATCTAAAATTTAGTATTTCCTACTAATCTTGAAAATTATTACAAATTCAATTTAATCACTAATCCGTAAGCAACCTGGCAATCCGGGGCGAATAAGGATTGCACTTATTCCCCCTGACCTTTCACCGAAAAACAGAAACGTAAACGTAAACGTAGTCCTAATCTCATGCCCCCACTAATCGGAACGCCAATTATCCATTGAACTTGTGATATTTTGTATTTATTTAAAGTACCGGACGACTCTATTTTTGGCCCTTCTTCTCGGTATTTGAGGCCCTTAACCCTAGCCCTAGATCCTGATTTTCTAATGTAACTAAACCAGGGGCTCGGTGCCCCTGGACGCGATGATCCCCGTAATATTTTGTGGATGGTATTGGAGGGTTTCGACATCACTAACGGACATCCCCACATGTCAGTTACAATAGTTACCGTAAATTTTGTAGCCATAAAGACGTAATTTTAACGCTTTCTATCCTCACATATTCTTCAGCATAATTAGAGAAATTTTTCCCATAATAAAAAAGCAATCCCATCAACAAATCCGTCGACAGCGATATTCGCAGATTCGCGGCGATTGTTGATGCAATCGAGAGGTAATTCTATCGCTAATATTGCAGTCAAAGATATCCTAATATTTGGACTAAAGTTCGTTGCCAATTAGGGGATAATCTCGCTGATAACTCGAAGGATTATCATCCATATATGTCGTCTTTGTTTCGTCTAAATAGTAAAGGATTGGCGACAATTTTATCAGAAAATAACGGTGAAATTTGTCGATCGATATCACTGCATCGGCAAATTTTGCTGTATGAGGTAGCTCATCTTCGCCCCGCATCTCCTTAAGTGACTTCAACAATATATTTTCATTTTTCTGAGTGACTTCTTCTGTCCGAGCTAATTGGAAAAGCCTGGAGTTGACCATTTCTAGTTGCTTCCTGGAACTGGACAACATCTCTTTTACTGCGCTCTCTAGATGTGAAGGTTTCCCATTGATTTCCTTGACATGTTGAGCAGCCATAGTCCGAAATAGTAACTTGGCTACAGAATTTAAACCGTCGATGAGTCCTCGGCGTTTCTTGTTCTCATTTAACCCTACTAACTCATTAATGGGGCCTGTTGTTTCTGTAAGACCGGCAATCCGTTGGTCCACGATGAGATCAAAGTTATGTCTCCATAGGCCAGCTCTGAGGCAAAGATGTTCCGTATAGTTTAAATGTTCTTGAAGTTGATTAGCTTTTGCTTGCCGTGACGAGATATCCGTAGTTATAGCCATAGACCAAACCTGGTTGCTCAGATGTAATTTCCCAATTGGTTCAAAGAAAGTCCTGGGGTATGGCAAAAGCTTTCAATTATATGTTTCTCCCCCCGTACTATGTTACCATTACCGTACTCTAGCATGAGCAGTTGGAAAATAATTGCAAATTGCAAATGAATGGTGTTGTAATACAATGAACCCTTGAACTGGAGCTTTTACGAGTTAGTTCACCATTGCCTCACCATTTTTGTCGACGTAGAGTTTTGCTATACAAAGCTGCTTGTTTCCCCCAACTTGTCACAGTTATTTTCAAATTCCGAAGTGAAAAGTTAGTGAGAATCCAAAACACTACCATGAGTTCAAAGAGTAATTCGAAAGGTGGGGCAGTAGGATGTACTGAGCATTTTACTAGAAGATGTTCAGACTGTGGTAAACTTGGATATCTTGCTCTAGACTGCGTTCTAGCCTGCTTCGTTTGTCCAGTTATTGGAGACAACCGATCAACACTATGTCCTCCGACTCGCTCTCAAGCCGTAAAGAACGTTGGTAATTCACTTGGTTCTCGTGTTTCACGTTGAGGCCAATAATCATACCTATATCGCAGGCATGCTGAGGACACTTTTACGTTTTCCTTCTGGGTGAGCCCATACACCTCCTTGGTTTTTATATTCTCCTGTTTTGCTGCGAGATATATTTGTCCTAATTTTCGTCTATTTTTCAGTTTTTTAGTGCCAAAGTTTTCCTTCCCAATAAGAAAATGAATCTCAATGCCCTTTGGGACCTCCTGGTCATTGAAGATGAGCTCTAGCTCCACAACCATGCGATGTGTCTCAGCGATTGAAACATGATTCCACTGTCTGTCCTAGCTGCTTTTACTACATCTGGTGTCCTCTGACATACTTTTTCCTGGGTGGAATTGGCACCTTCGTTTCGTTCATGAAACTTATGGTGCTTCTTCTGAGAATCTCTCCAGCTAATATTTTAACTAAATAAACATTAACCGGGAAATTCTCTATCCATACCATGAAACATCCTTTATCCTATAGATAATAGAATTGCAGGTCATCTAAGAACGATATTATCCGAGGCTGGGATCCATATAGACATGCTTCTATGAAAGGACCAAGTCGATTGAACTCTGTGTGTTTTTGCTTCCGAACGCAAGCATTGTAATCATCAGATTTTCGAATTTGCTAATTTTGCTTGGAAGTGAGGTAGAATGATCTGAAACGTAAAAATACATAATTTGGGCACCATGTGCGTATGTGTACATGGTCAACTTGGCCCACTCATTAAGAAAATTAAAGTAATAAACGGCTAAAGTTATTTCGAATACGGTCCAATTTCGTCAGATTATAGGTATTACTAAGGACTAAGCCTATCGATTTCAATTTTCTACATGTCAAAATATTCGTCTCGATGTGCCCTACCTTAATCAATCAAAATATGTATATCCGTTCTCACTGAGTTTTCGAGATATTTCAATTTTTCTATTTTGTCCAAAAAACGCTTGTTAGCACGCTAATATTGCGAAAAATTTATTCTTCAATGTGAAATTTAGCATAAAATTTCATCTTGGCAATTAAATATTTGGTATTGAAGAACGGCTGAATTGGATCATTAGTTCATGAGATATTTCACTTTATATTCGAATCAATTTCCTTGAATGTCTGGAAAACTATCGCATCGTTTTCAATGTTTCAACTCTCAAAATATTTGTCTCGATGTACTCCATCTCACTTGATCAGAATCTGTATAGCTGTTCTCACTATGTTTTCGAGATATTTTAAATTTTCCGTTTTGTTCGGAAAACATTTGTTAGCATTATTGAAATTTGGCATGAAGTCTCTACTTTTTTTTATTGAATTTATAGGTTTTGCGTAAATTAATTTAAAACAGCCACTTCAAACATTCATTCCGATTCTATCCTCTCTCTTCAAAAGAGAGATATTTTTTCATGTCTGCTTAATTGTGCTAACGAATTGATCTCCCACTCAATTCCTCCAAAGTCGTCATGGTCCCACCTTCTATTCACTTCCACAGTATATTGTGTGCATGGCACTGCATTACTCGAATGTACCAGCTATTTATGGATGAAAAGTATTATGTAATCACCGGGTGGCAGGGCTCATACCATTTTTTGGGCAACCATCGATGCCTAAAGGTTTTTTTTCTCTCGATATGAACATTAACTAACAATATTCGTTTCCTGTCAAATTTAACGACAATATATAAAATTTGTATCTGCCCCCAAGTGAGCGATACAGGCATACCCTCCCTTAATTCCGATAGAGGTGGCTTTATGTTAGCCCTAGGTCCATGGAGAAAACCCAGAAGTTATCTTTTACTGTTTAATTGCTGCAGTTTTTCCACCAGCCCGCGATTGAATTCGGATCAACTCTGGATATGATTCATCAGAAGGAAACCATTTTTCTTGTAATAAATTATAATAGCGATAATAACCTGGAAGACAGGTGAGGAATTAATGAAGAAGTCTACCAACTTTTGATCCTGAATTAATATTGTCGACATCTGATATTGTGTTTCATAACTTTTATTGAATAAGATAAAGCAATATATCCCTTTCCCACCGATGAGCCTTAATCCAACTGCTTCGAAAACTATTCCTGACAAGCTATCAAGGAAGAAACAAAGCTTTCCATATTTCACTTGTAATCATTAAGTGAAAAATGTTCAGTCACGATTGTCAGATACCATTTTCAACATTATTCACTACACTTAGGTACATCACATTCATCTTGATTGACCTCAATCGATCCGATTTTCTATCTGTTGAAGGTTGAAGTTATGAACAACTACTATACTGAAGTCAAACTAAGTTGTTCCGTTGATTTTAGGAGTGGGGGGGACGCTAGTAGTAAGTGGCCAGTATTGGGGAATTTCCCACGCTCCCTCCCCCCTTTTTCCAGGAAATGGACGTGCACGTGCAGGTATGTCCCCCCCTCCTTCACCCCAGAGGGCTATTGCGTAGAAGCGTGTCTAGACACGTTCATCCCTCTGGTCACGCCCTGATCGCGATTTTCATAATCAG
>NW_011887988.1:0-43197 GCF_000806365.1 Fopius arisanus
TTGCTGGTGACAGTGGATCTGAGTTTAAGTAAAACTCGGTTTAAGTAAAACTCGGACCACTGGATCTAGATGCTGGTTTGTGGTCCTCGGCTGAAATGGCCTGGGCTGGATGCCCGGGTTGAACTCAGTCAGATACTGAGAAAATCACCAGCTCGTTGCTGGCTTGTGTAGAAACCTCGGCTGATAGCTCGGGTTGAACTCGTTGTGTTGCTCAAAAATTTGCCAGGTCGTTGCTGGGCTTGCAGAGAACCTCGGCTGAGAAGCTCGGGATAAACTCAGTTAAATACTGAGAAAATCACCAGGTCGTGGCTGGCTTGCAGAAAAACCTCGGCTGAGAAGCTCGGGTTCACCTCAGTCAGTTACTGAGAAAATCACCAGGTCGTTGCTGGCTTGCACAAAAACCTCGACTGAGAAGCTCGGGTGAACTAGTAGTGCAGTCAGGCTATGGCCAGTGATGAATTGGGCTTGCAAAAGCTGGCTTCCAACAGACGGATCTTGAAGGATGAGCTTTAATGATGAGCAAGGCCCGTCGTTGAATACCAAGAATCGAAATTTTACTTTGGACTCGTTGGTTAAAGTTGCACACTCAATCTGGGGTTGGAAGTTGAGTTAGATGCTCGAACTGTGCCCCAGTGGTGACGTCAGAGGGTGGTCCTGCAGAGTTCTCCCCTTGAAGACTGATCTTGGAGAGTCGACTGGTTGAAGAGCAGGATACCACTTGAAGATGATTAGGAGTCGAAGATTTAGTTTAGACTGCCCTGATCTGGCGAAAAACCGCTCCTTATATACTGTTCGGGCGTGATTCCCCTACGTCCGTTGATTTTTGATTCTAGTCACTCGACGTTTTTTTGAGATATGGAGGGAGGTATCTTCATGTTTGACAATGTATTCAAAAGGGATGTTTCTGGATCGTGTACCCTCTCTCTAGTATCACCCCCTGTTTCCCCAGGTGTGGGAGAGGGTTTTGAGAGAAAGACGGGACGATCGATCGTTGGCCTCTCTCTAATTAATGTTCTTCCAATGTCAAAACTGGCATGTTTATGTATTTTCCTGATGCTCACGGCCCATAAACTAGACGTCTTCTTTGACGATGGATAACTATTGTTCATTAGAAAACTGGCGTGTCAAGCGGAGTGGATCCTTTGAGGATGAAGGTGTCCCCTTGTTTGGACAACTAAAAATCATCCGGTGGATGGTCCCGATTCCTGGAACCCATCTCATAACTTTCGTTGGGCATGGAGTGCGGATGACGTCATGGTTCAAGCCAACCCCCTGTAACCAATGGAGGGAGATATTCGCCACAGATGTACCCCCTTATTGGTCTGCTTTTTCTGTTGTCGATATCGACAAACCAATGGTTGAGGCAGTCCATTTCTGAATTGCCGACATCTTATTTCTTTGAGTCTATTCTCATCTGTGTTTACCATTGGAGGGTTGTTTATAATGGTGCCCCCATGTTCAATTGAGAGAAGAAAAGAAGTCAAAAGAATCTCTTTAGTTATACCGTTGAGCAATTTGTATGGCCTCCTCTAAGTGTTTTGTGATTTCCAGGTGTTGTCCTTTGATGGTCATTCCTTGACCCTTCGGAGGCCCGCATGATGATGACTGCATGAGTGTCCCCCCCCCCAGGGGGTCCCCTTTCATCGCGTTAACCTCACATAATCGATGTTTTGACTGGGTTTTCCAAGTCCCTTTGTATGATTTATAACCTAGTGTTGTACCAGGTTTTTATATTTATTAAATAGAAATTTCAACCGTAGTAAACAGCGGTGTCCGCAACATCAATAAAAATGCAAAACAGTAATTAAAATGATCAAATGCCTTATAATAATAAGAAGATATGGAAGGCCACGAGCAAAAGGAATAAAAGAAGTAAATAATTATGTCCACAGAGTCTAACCAAAAATTATCATCTTGGTGTCGCGGGTCACTAAGGTTAATACAATCATTATAATAAATACAAATAAACAAATAAATACGGCACCAGTAAGGAGCCCACGAAATACAAATAATTCGGCACCAAGAAGGAGCCCACAGATACAATTACAAAACCTAATGATTATAAACGTACTGACCTGTGATATTAAGCCAGGGTAAAAACTGCGATAACGAAGAAGGATCTCCTGAAAACATATTTTAAAAACTGTCAAATTCCAATGCTTTGCCAGCAAATCCAATTCAAATAATAAATATAAAAATACACTTTATTCAGGCACAATTAAGACCTGACACAAATTCAAATATGACTTAATAATAAATACGATAATTCCATTTTATCCAGGCAAAAGTTAGACCTGACACAGATTCCAAGAAAAAACAAACGAATTAAATAATGAAAATACACTTTATTCAGGCACAAGTAAGACCTGACACAGATTCCAATATGATTTAATAATAAATACGATGATAATTCAATTTTATTCTGGCACATGTATGACCTGATACAGAAACGCAATTGATTACATAAATAATAATTCTATTCAGGCATGTCTAAGACCTGAAACAGAGAAAATGCAAAAATAAGAAGAATGCGATCGAAGCGACTTTGGTATTTTGGACTCCGAAAATGAATAAAAGAATGGATAAGACGAGATATTACGTAGGGGGGGCGTAACAGAATTTGTCACCTTGGCACGGCTAGTTAATTCGAACTAATAATTATCTACTTACAAATTCAAAATACAAATACAAATACAAATACAAATACAAATACAAACCGGGACGAGCGCAGTGAGAAAAACAATTGTATTAATGAGCCTAATTAACGTGCAATGCCAGGGCAGGGTTAAACCGCGACAACGAGGAAAGTGTCCCCGAAATTTTATCAAAGCTTTGAAGTTCCAGAGTTCTATGGAAGAAAAAGCATTATCAGAATCTCCAATATCATAATCAACTTATGCGTTACGAAATAAAAATTTTTAAACGGAGAACATAATCATTCCAAAAATGTGAAGTTAAAATACGAGAAATCAATAATAATTCATCCATTCAACAAAACATTTTCAAGATATACATTGAAAAATTCATAAACAGTAAAAATGCATCGATTTTATCGATCGACATTTCAAAAGAGGGAGAATAACGCGCAAGATTCAATAATAATGTCATTCAAAGTCCACAATTGTCAACATTGTTAATGATAACAGTCATGTAAAATACTCAAAAGCGGATATATAATAATGTATAGTTCCTAATGCATTGAACACAGATAACTATAGGTAATCTCTCTCACACTTGTACACTGCGCTTGGAGCAGAATGAAGAGGTGGAACTATCGCCTCCCACTTAGGATACCAGAATCCTATTGGTCTCGTACACTGATCTCTATATAACTGGATAGACTATCGTGTATATCCCTGGTGAGGCCGATTTGAAAGTCAATCAGCGCCTCCGAATAGTAGTCCGGGAACTAAAGTTCTATCAAGTGCGCATGCTCAGCGCAGTTGTCAGTGGAAGGGGAGAAGCATATTTATCCGAGATCACCCTCCATTGGGTGATGCGCATGCGCAGTCAAGGGCACGGTAGTACTCGAGCTACTATTCTGAGGCGCTGCTTGTCGTACAGTACTGCCTCAGTGTCAGTGTAGTGGCATAGGGATAGTCTATCCAGTTATATAGAGATCAGTGGTCTCGTACCCCTACTATGTTGCGCGGACGGGCCTGCGCAGCGAGGCGCAAAAATCATTCGCAAAAATTGTAAAACGAAAAGATCACAGTGAACGACCAGCAGTCAGACAGTGAACAGTTAGCTGCTTCCAGTCAGACAGTAAACAGTAGAAGCAGTGAAACGGTCGAGACGCGAGACACAGTGAAATTTCAAATCTATTTCGTCAACCGGTAATTTGCTTCAATAAGCTTTAAATAAGCCCATTTAAATCATGGGGCCCCTTCAGAGCACCCACTTAATTTCCCAATTGCAAAACCAAATTAATTAATTAATCCGACATTGAACGGATTTCCGCGGCGCACTAAAGATTTGACTGGAAGCTTCTTGATCTTTTTGTTCCATTTCAATTAAAATGTCAACTCAATTGATTTATAAACTAATTAAAATTCAGTGAAATAAATTTAGTGAAATAAAATTGGTGCATTCAATTCAGTGAATAATTGAACCTGAACCTTACCGGAGTGTCGATTCTTAAAATTCTTTCGATGATTTATTTGCGGCTTATGGCTGCGGATATGTCTCCCAAGTTTCGCGGAATCCATAGACAGATATTATACTAGTCGAGTTAATGGTGATTTGTTTAGCCGCTTTTCCCGCACAGGGGGTAGCTTGGACAAGTTAATCCATTGATTCTCATGTCTATTAATTTCAATACTTTTCCTCAACCAAAACCTTTTGATTCCGGTTATAAACGTTCTAATAATTTAGCCGAGGTTACAAGTGGACCCCTAGTGGCCGTGAAAAGGGCTATTACCGCTTGGAAACCCCACGAGAATTATTAAAACGCCTCACAGATCCTTCGATTTTGCTCTAGTCTATTCTTTGCTGCGTCCGACGCGTGAAATTCTTAAAAAAAAATCCACCTCGCTCATGCTAGGGAAAATTTAATCACCTTGTAATGACTTTCCCTCTATGGCCTCAGCGAATACTCGAAACCCTAACCCAATTTTATCGATATCCGAAAACACGGCCAAAACCATTACCTTCGTTCTCGCAATTCCGACGACTCTGGAACGACAAAACCATGAAAACCTAAACGAAACTCCGGGGGTAATCAACAGCTCATTCCACTCCTTAACAATGTGTTTAGAGCGCCAGCCGATTTTTAGCTACGCGGAATCGACGAACCGCAACCGTAACTCTAACCGTATTCAAAACTCAATTTTTCACGTATCATCGCCAGAATTTCCTATCAACAGAAGCTAAACCTCGAGTCGTGGAGGTACGAGGGTACGGGACTGCTCGGTTGGTCAGTGCGTGGAGAGAGGGGTGGATTCGTGGACGAGAGCCGCAATTATCAAACTTCGAAATAATCTCAAGAACCTGAACTAAACTATTCGGGTATTTAGAAGGACGGGGGTTCGGTTAAGAAAAATAAAAACCAATTGAAGATATCTTTACTTGTTCCACTATTGACCAAAAAAAAATGAATATTGTCCATTAGGAAACTTATAATTAATATAGATTGCCCAGTCTACACTTGACATACGACCGGCATTCGCCCCAAAGAGAAGGGTTTAACTTTTTAATAAAATATACAGGGAACAATAATAGATGGGAATTTTATAACGCAGTACTGAAGAGAGAACGGCTTTTAATTTTATTCAATTACTTATGTTATTTAGGTGGGGAAGATAGGAAACTGCAGGGGGTTCTAATCGGGTTCGAGCGAGAGAGAGAGATACGACCTTATAATGCCTTCCGATCAGTTGTTAAGGCACAAATTCTGTTAGGTAGCCTTATTTAATCGTTCGGTAACGACTTTATTCAATTTGGTAGCCCGTTTCTGACTAATTTATTAAATCAGGAATATTTGTCGGTTAGGTACCAGTTGAGGTGGCGTGATGACCATTTTGGTAGCGGAAATGGGCCGCAGGTCTAGGGAGTCATTAGGTAGCTTAGTTCCCTCGTTAGGTAGCGTTATCCGGGGCTTTGGTAGAGGAATCGGGATCTCTAACCAAAAACTGTTTTACCTACGGGGCCACCACCACGCCGGGGGTGTAATAAAATTTCAAGGTAGCGGAAAGGTCCTCCGATGCAGGGAGCCCTTAGGTAACGTGTTTTCCCGGTTAGGTAGCCTACTCAATATCGATTATCTAGACCAATAGGGTCCGCAGGGTAGATATCCGTACAGGTAGCAAATCGAAATATTGAAAATTACGGAAAGGGCCTCAGACACTGAGGAATGTATAGGTAGCCTATTCCTCTGCTCAGGTAGCGTAATTTGGGGGTTTGGTATAAACTTTTCCGATCACGGGCTAAATCGACAACCGTGCTTGGGCAGATAGCCATGACCCAAGATTTTCCCGTTGGATTATTGAGGGATTATTTCGTGATTCCACTGTTGTACGGGTCTGAACGGCGAACTTATTAATTAATGCACGGATTATTTTCCTAACGAATTAACAAATTATATACCCGATGGCGTCTCCGAGACTGCCAATAAGTAATCGGATTAATTGGTTAATTAATTGCGTAACCATATAAAAGTAATCCTAATTCGCGAGAGGTAACATGATAGCTTTTATCGATTCCAACCATGAAAATTTATTAACTACGGGATAGCGTCCCCATGCCCAACCGGAATCCACAAGATGGCGGACAATTACGTTTCGGAGAGCATCATTGCATCACCCAGAGAAATTGATCCAGCCTCGCGAAGGTAGCCAAAGTTTTTAATAAGAGGTAGCAATAAAATTTTCAATGTAGCGGTAGTAATAATTTAAATGGAAGGTCAACGATAAATTTCTATAAAAAGGTAGCAATTAAGTGTCAGTCGAGGTAGCAAAAATAAGCCCGGTAAAGGTAGCAAAAATTATCAGGTAGCGGTGTCTTTTCCTGAGCTCGTCGGGTGAGCCTAGAAAACCCAGTAAAGTAGGTAGCAGGGATCGAAAAATTAGTAAAAATTAGTACGTAGAGTTCGCGTGGAGAATAGGCAGTCATAGGTAGCGTGGGAGAGGGGTATTCCGAGCCGCGTGGAATGCCTCATCCCGTATATTTCGCCTTTTCGTGGCGAAATTAAATTCCAAAAACCTGGTTAAAATGATTAGATAGCCGTTGGGTAATACGAGGGAACATCAGGTAGCATTAGAGAGCATAGGTAGCCGTTGAGAGAGGCCTTTTGGTTTTCTCAACCATGAGTTTCCCGTATGGCGTCATATCGCGATGTAGCGACGTCATTTGCGAATTTTCGTGCCCGCGACACCTAATTACCCGAAAATCACACTTCCCGCACTCAGTGGCACTTAATTAAACACACGGGTACTTACCAAGGTGCTCGTGGAGTCTCGGGAATGCAGTTTTAGCGGTGCAGATACTCTGGGGTAGGGGTGTGGTGTCGTCTAATGCACGAAATATCTGGCACACACGTTGTTATCGTAACGGCCCGAGGGAAACTAACGCCGGCCGGTCGCGTGGTTCCGTTTGAACCTGTTGCGGGTGGTAGGGGATCTTCGTCGACTCTGCCCATCCGGTGGCGGCGCGCGTGGTTAAGTACGGAACTACTAATACATTCTAATTTTTCCCAGCTCACGGCGCGTAACAAATTCAAATTTAAAATTGGGGTTTTGTATTTTTACTACTGTGTATTAATATTATTGTTATTTTCTATTACTCTGGGGTTCTATTAACAATGCTAACCGGTTTTCAGCCGAAATAAAGTTTTTCAAGGGGTTTTGAGCGAGATTTTGGGGGAGCGGATTTTTGCCCCGTCTATGCCTATTATCAGGTAGCTAATCCGGTAGGGACCCTCTCCAGAGAGGGATTGGGGATCTCCTAACGAAACTAACTAATCCGAATTTATCTGTAACTATAACTAAACCTAAATTTGCTGTAACCGTAAATCAACCGAAATTTTCTAAACCGTAAAGCTCTTGGCAATCCATGCAAGCGAGAGAGCTACGTTCGCTCACATGGCCTTCCACCCGTACTAAACTGAAGATTACCCCAACCCTCTCACAACTAAGGGAGCGTAGGTGTCTCAACCTAACCTATGGGTTGCCCTATTCAATTAGCCCAAAGGGGTTTCAGGGACTACCGGAAGCACATTATATCGGCTAATTTTTCTCGATAGTCCCCGGCCCTTAACCCGATTTCGCGCAGACCATTTCAACTATTATACTGGGGATTTAAGGGGAAATTTAACAATTTCCTAATCGATAACTGTAACCGAATTTTTATCAGGGTTCATCTAAACTGTAGGGATTTAACTGCTGTCTCTACTTACTACTCTAATGATTATCTTAGCGTCGCGAGCCTGGGGGGGGGGGGGGTATTGGAGAAGGTATCAGGTAGCTGTCTCCGGGAGGAGATTAGGTAGCAGGTAGCTAATTACTCGAGGATTATTCAGGTAGCTTTTCCCCGGATTATATTTAGATAGCAGGTAGCTTTTGCGAGTTTTACCAAGGTAGCAGGTAGCTTTTCGCGATTTTAGCGAAGGTAGCAGGTAGCTTTTCGCGAGCTTAACTAAGGTAGCAGGTAACTTTTACGAGTTTTACTAAAGTAGCAGGTAGATAATTGATGCTAATTGCTAATTGATGTGGGTCCCGGGATCCGTGTTGGTCGAGTATTTTCTTAAATTTTCGCGGTTCTCTCTCGCCCTTAAACTAGTAGTTACCCTACAGGAATACAGGTGACGGATTCGCCTGGAATTTCGTCACAATCTATTCGAAAATTTCTTATAAATTCATTGCTCCCACAGAAGTGAAAAATAGTTGGAGGAGTTGAATCTTTAAATATCTGAAACAATTTTGAGCACATCCATTGACATCGAAATCTGAAATCTCGGACTGACTCGTGGACTTTCAGCCAGTCGAGAGGAGGCGACAACGCAGGAGAAGACAATTTGGCGAATTCGTAAAACCAAGTGAGAAAGCGTAAGTAAATTGAAAATAACCGTCATAACCCGGAGATCGATTGATCCTCCAATACTAAATCGAAAAAATGAAGAAACCGCAGACGTTAAAACGAGAGTGCCAATCCAACCTAGTATCGGCAAGTCAAGCAACGGTCGACAACCGCTCGGCCGCTATTGCTTAAACACGACTTCCCCAAATTCTCGTCAAATTCGTCTCAAGCTTCATTGGTAATTTTCCCTATGATTCGTAGAAAATAAATTTATTATTTTTCACCGAAAATTCGGGGGAAATACGTAACATATGCAACATTGTAATTGTGACAAGAATATTTATAGGCCCTTCTTTGATTTTTTATTAATTAATCAAAATAATGACTATGCGATGGTCTGTTCTTCATTATCGACATTCGTTAAGAAAATTTGAAGCAATTAAAATTTATCATTCGATTAACTGGTGAAAGTAATTACCTACACTCTCATGTAATTAGGACAGAGTAAATGTACTAATAGCGAATGTGAATCAAAATCGAATACTGGACCAAAGTACAACTCCGAGAAGATGACCACCGAATTAATTAAATTAATTATTTGTACCATGTGAATCGTTTGCAGGTGGTGTGCAGGTCAATGATTCGAAGTTAGACACTGGAAAGGATATCAATTAAAGGTAGTGCTTATACAAAATTAAATATATACAAAATCTACAAAGTATTAGTTTCTCCGCATGCTGTAGTTTATAAGTTAAATTAATTATTCTCCTTGTATAATTGCTACATTCCTCCGTGATCAACAAACGTCTTATTATAAATAAATGGACATTTTTTATGAGCACTACCTTTCATAATTGATCTTATTCGAGTATTCAGATTGCTAAAATAATATTTCTCAACATTTTTTTATAGAGGTATTTTATTATTAAATAAGTTTTTTTTTACATTTCGTATCAAATAATACTTTTTTCGATTATTAATAATATTCTTAAACTTGATACTTCTTATGAACAAATCCATTAACTGGTAATACTGGAAGCACCTTACAGTATGGAGATAAAAAGTTGAAAGAGAAAAATAAATTTTTAAAATATTTATTATCAATTGAATTTTAACGGAATAGTGATATTGAGACTTACTTGGATATAGGAAAATATGAAATGGGCTTTGATATGAGAGAAAGAGTAGGGAGAGATGAAAGCATGACTCAGTATTTTATCAACAATTGAAATAAAAGACTGAGCCTCTGCCAAACATGCCTGCTCCAGGAGAAGGTGGAGGACCCCGCCGATCATTCCTGGATTGGAAATATTGGGATTTCCAGTAGCTGAAGGGTATATAGTATATATACATAATTAACAAGCAAGTACCAGGTATTAACCAAATGATGTAGTAGGGAGAGATGCAGGCGTGCATTTCTGCGTGCGGATGAGTGGGTGTGTTCATGTTTATATTAGTCAAAACCACTTACGCCGCATCACGCTTCTCCTTTTTTTTCCCTCCGCGATTGTTCCTCTCTGGCCCTCTTTTTTCGACTTCTGTCTTTTGCCGACTTCCTTCTCCTGTCGATTGCGCTCTTCCTCGTGACGCCAAATGTGGGCTTCCTCGTCCTGCTCCCTGCTCTCTGCATCGTCTAGTCCATCACTTATTTCCTCCTCCTGCCTCTTGCTCTCTGCCCTGGTCTCTTTGCTCATCCTCAACAACCTGCCTTTCCAGGGCATTCATTTCCTGCTGCAAATTCTCCATCAGTCTACGGAGATGGTCAGAACGACGAGAACCATGGGGAATTTGCAGCAGACTGCTATGGGTCTGTGCTGATGGCATCTGGACTGATAGTTCTGGTCCTGGTAGCATGTGGACTGGTGGTACCAGTGCTGGTGGTATCTGGGCTGGTGGATCCAGTGTTGAAAGCACTTGGGCTGGAGGCAGTGAGCCAGAGAGCGACCCATCGTTCCTATTTCCCGTTTCGCTCTAAAAATAAAAAAGATGCATACGAAATATCTGATTTTTGATTTTTAAAATGCATTTTGACGAGAAAAAATATGCCGATGAGTGGAAGAAAATAAAAAGTCGATATCCCATTTTTTAAGGACTTCATGTAAGAGGTTGATTGAGTAATTAACTGCATTATGAAAACGACTAACAAAATAACGTCACCTGTATAGGTTAGATTTTTGGTCAGCAGGCTTCATATGTATTTTACACTTCTCGCGCCCAGGAACGGTCGCTGAACCCGAAAAAATCGATCCGCACATTTCAGAGAAATCATGCAATCACGGTCCCGCATTGTGGTTACTCATGCTTCGTCGACCAGAATCATTATAGCGCCGTTTGGGAGTTATCAGTTGGATTGTGGAAGGATAATGGCTTGAACTCGCCAAAAAAACTTGATAAATCGAAAGTTTGGCAGCTTTCTGATTTCAGTATCGCGGTTGAAGACATTTCTCGCCTTCAGGAACGGTTGGTGATCCCGAAAAAATCGATCCGCACATTTCAGAGAAATCATGCAATCACGGTCCCCCATTGTCGATACCGTGCTTCGTCGAGCAGAATCGATTATAGCACCGTCATGGAGTCATAAATTTCATGGTGGAAGGCAAATTGTTTGAGTTCGCGAAAAACACTTTTGATCTATCGACTGTATGGCGGCTTTCTGATGTCATTGTCGCGTTTGAATACATTTGTCGCGCCGAGGAAAGATCGCTGATCTCAAATACATCGATAGCCACATCACTGAAATCATTCATTCACCTCAATCCCTTGACGAATATTTTCTCGACTCCGCGAAAACAATTTTGTTATAACAACTATTTGGCGGCATGGTGATATCATAGTCGCGTTTGAATACCCTTCTCGCGCCCAGGAACGGTCGCTGATCCCGACAAAATCGATCCAAACATATCCGAGACATCTTGGAGTTATAAGTTTGATCGTGGAAGACTAATTGCTTGACTTCGCAAAAAACACTTTGGATCTATCCACTGGATGGCGGCATTCTGATATCATTATCGCGTTTGAATACATTCATGGCGCCGAAGAATAATTGCTGATCTCAAATAAATCGATGGGCGAATCACTGAAATCATTCATTCATCTCCCTCCTTTGACGAATGCTTCCTCGACTACGCCAAAACACTTTTGATATAACTACCATTTGGCGATAATGTGATGTCATATTCGGGTTTTAATACCCTTCCTTTCCCTGGCGAATATTTTCTCGACTCCGCGAAAATAATTTTGATATAACGACTATTAGGCGTCATGATGATGTCATAGGTACGTTTGAATACCCTTCTCGCGCCCAGGAACGGTCGCTGATTCCGAAAAAATCGATCCACACATATCCGAGACATCTTGGAGTTAGAAGTTTGATCTTGGAAGGCTAATTGCTTGAGTTCGCGAAAAACACTTTCGATCTATCGACTGTATGGCGGCTTTCTGATGTCATTGTCGCGTTTGAATACCCTTCACGCGCCCAAGAACGGTCACTGATCCCGAAAAAATCGATCCACACATATCCGAGACATCTTGGAGTTATAAGTTTGATCGTGGAAGACTAATTGCTTGACTTCGCAAAAAACACTTTCGATCTATCCACTGTATGGCGGCTTTCTGATGTCATTGTCGCGTTTGAATACCCTTCACGCGCCCAAGAACGGTCACTGATCCCGAAAAAATCGATCCACACATATCCGAGACATCTTGGAGTTATAAGTTTGATCGTGGAAGACTAATTGCTTGACTTCGCAAAAAACACTTTCGATCTATCGACTGTATGGCGGCTTTCTGATGTCATTATCGCGTTTGAATACATTCATAGCGCCGAATAATGATTGCTGATCTCAAATAAATCGATGTGCACATCACTGAAATCATTCATTCACCTCCCTCCTCTGACGAATACTTTCTCGACCATGTCAAAATATTTTTGATATAACGACTATTTGGCGATAATGTGATGTCATATTCAGGTTTCAAATACCCTTCCTTTCCTCGGCGAATATTTTCACGACTCCGCGAAAACAATTTTGATATAACGACTATTTGGCGGCATGGAGATATCATAGTCGCGTTTGAATACGCTTCTCGCGCCCAGGAACGTTCGCTGAACCCGAAAAAATCGATCCGCACATATCCGAGACATGTTGGAGTTATAAGTTTCATCTTGGACGGCTAATTGCTTGAGTTCGCGAAAAACACTGTCGATCTATCGACTGTATGGCGGCTTTCTGATGTCATTGTCGCGTTTGAATATCACTTAATGGAACTTGATGATAAACTTTCTTAAGATGAAAGTGGTGATGAAACGCGCGGAACGTAACTTATCCAAAATACACGTAAGATTCGCAATCATATAAGCATCCTTTTTCGTAACTTGATTTAATTTGCGAAAATCGATGCACATTCGGTACTTATCCTTTTGCTTAACCATCACGACGGGATTCGCCCAGGGACTTTTCGACTCTTCGATAATGCCCGCCTTAAGCAATTCTTGACACTGCCGTTTCATCTCGTCGAGGATTGGCCGTGAAACCGGATAGATACGTTGACGTATCGGTGGTTGATAGCTAGGCACAATTATATCATGGACTGCTAACGGAGTAAAATCCGATTTCTTAACTCGCTGATAATGCAGTTTCGATACTAAAGCCTCTATGCGGTTGCGCTCATCTTCCGAAGTCTCTTGCAACCCTGCGATCTCATGCGGAATAGCGGAGTCCCGAGACTCAAATGGAAATCTTTTCCCCTGACTAGCTAGCCACCACTCGTCAGTGCTGCCGTCCATCACTAGTGCAAAAATCCGCATAAATTCCACCCCAAATAACAGATTGTGATTCAAACCCGGAGTTATAACGAATCGAACATCACAAGTAACTCCCTTCAACGTAACCGGAATCACAACTGTACCGAAAATAATTTCTCTGATCCCATTGGCGACTATCACTGATGAAATTATGTGACCAGGAAATTTCCAAACTTAACCGATCAATCCAGTCTCTCGGAACACTACGAATGCAAGAACTTGATGCGCCAGAGTCCAACAAAACACATAAACTCACCGACCCAATTGTAACCGGTAAATAAAGACGTCGATTAGACTCGATACTCACTTGACAAATCTCCACAACAGTATCAGATTGGCCAAACCTAACACTATCATCTTGATTGATCGGAGCTGTTAACATTGACGCTACATCCGCGGAAACGAAACTACTGGTTGAGGACTCACGAATTGTTCTCTGACTGTTCCCTTGATTATTCACAGACGTTGACATTCCTAAAGAATTAACCCTTAACTCATCAGTGGACAGTAGAGGGTTAGGCTCTACTGACCTGATTTCGAGTTTCCCGTCTGTGAATGCTTAACCTGACACCGCGAGCATTGAGGTCTTCGAATCCCTCGTTCACCACAACCGAAACAGAAACGCCCTGAAATAGGTGCTTTACATTCGCTACGTCGGTGTCCAGGTTTCCTACAATTAAAGCAACAAGCAGTTGACTAAGAAGATCCAGTGGGCATGTTCCCTAACGCTGAATCTATTGGAACATCAGAAGAAACCGAACTAAGGAAAGGATTCGAAGAAGAGAACGAAATTTTCTTCTCTTTCTTTAACAGCTTATTTGCAACTGAACCCTTTCTCTTAAAAGAATTTTTCGATACCGAAAGATCGACAGCCGCTACCTCGACACGAGCCGGGGACTTATTCCTCACCACCCCTTTATAACGATCTGGTGCGTACGCGCACAGCGGATAAATTGTATCATTTACCGAAGGTGGTGCAGCGAGTTTAGGAAGGCTGCGTCTTTCATCATAATCTTGAACTAGTTCCTCTAGCTCGTCAAAAGTCGAAAAATCCCTGCGGGAGATCATCGTAATATATATTATTCTCGCCGTAAATTCATGAATGCGAGATCCAAACGAGCTTCGACCGAAAAATGAGAATCGCGCGAGTGTGTCCACATTAAACGTATATTATCAACAAAATCCGGAACAGTTTCCAAATCCCCTTGTGTACGCAACACAATATCATGAACTAGGCGACACTTATTAACTTAAAGATTGGAAAATCTACGAATAAAAGCATTTTTAAACTGTTCATAATTTTCAAATCTATCTTTCCGTTCTTCCCACCAATTAAAGGCAATTCCTCGAAGAGGAACCGGAAAAACACGAAACAGTTCTCGATCCTTCATATAACAAGCAAACAGTAACTCTTCTCAAGAATGTCTCAACATTATCTGTGGCCATTCCCGAAAAAGTTAATCTCCACGATTGTGCACGATCAAATGCACTGAGGTTCGAACGATCTGAATCGACACTTTGATCGCGACGTGATTCCCTGTTTGATTGAATATTAGATTCCCTAGGAGAACTTGCTAAATAAGGTAAATTTTCAATTTCAATATCATTCCGAAATGGATTAGTAGAATTCAAGGCTGATCTCGGATTAATCGATTGAACACGAGATGGCAACGAGACATTTACACGCGGAGGAATAGGAGGTGGTATTGATAACGGAACCAATGGTCGACGATCCTGTCCAAGTAGTATTTGGGAAAGATCGCAAACGAATAGCCCGAATTAATCGATCACGAAGAATTTCGACACTACCCTCTGTGTTCGCCTCAAGAACCACAAGAATTTGCTTCAAACGTCGTAGACTTAAATCCATTATCCATTGATCCGAACCCCACTGTGATCCAGCCTCATTATCATCTACCAACATTCTTCGCACGCTCTGAACAACACTATCATTACCTCGATCTAATGCCATATTGAAATTCAAAAAGTACACGATGCTCTAAACCGAACAAAAATGACAAAAATTTGACTTCCCGGTGGTGATATATAATTGATCTGAGTAAAACTTCACAAAATAAATAGACAAATAATAAACAACCAACAAATCAGACCAATTTCAGAAATCCTTAAATCTACAAATTCTCTCTCTCTCTGACTCGCCAATGAAAATTCAAAAATCCCAGTTACATCACGGAAACATAACACAAAAAAACATAAAATTCGCATAAGTCTCGAAACTTTAATAAATCAATACCGATTTCGATACCTCAATCTCGACAATAACGATCAAAATAACCGTTGTCGAGAGAAACGATTCAAAAGTCCGAAACGCGAATTAATTAGGATCAAACAGACCCACGAAACCAAAATAAAATATCTGATAAGAATCCTGAAAAAAATTATAAATAATCCTCAAAATCCTTTCAAAGTCGTAAACCGTAATTGTGAGCCGAATGATCTTTACTATTATCAAAATCCAATATCCAAAAATTCGAAAAATTAAATTGTCCCCGTGAACAAATCAACGGGCCAAAATATTCTTAAAAAAAAAATCTGAAAATTGAGAAATTTTTCCGCGAACGAAATTTAGTGGGCCCCACGTCGGGCGCCAAAAAGCTGCGACGTAATTTTCGAAGGTTCACGGAACCCTTCGTCCATCAGCCCGCCCTCTGGCACCAAATCACCCCGAAAATAAAATCAGAAAATTTAGTCAGGCGCCAGGTCATTAAAAACGGAATGACCACCGTAAACAAAATCCTTCTCCACTCTCAGCTTCAATAACTCCTGTAGCTCGTTACGTAGAGATTTAAATAATCGGAAGCTGAAAGGGGACGCAACTGGGATCCTCAGCAAAAAAAAAAATCAATAAAATAAGAACTGTCGGGGAGAACAATATTTAATAGAAAAAAAATCAGTCTCGATACATAAAAAAATTATAAAATAAAATCCCTTCAAATCGACCACGCGTTACGGAACATTTAAATTGATCAGTCAAGTCAAATCGTCTGATTAAATTTATACCGCTTTTCTGAAGTCTCGAAATTTTAAAAATAAATAAATTAATAAATAATTAAATAGTCACAGAAGTCAGATTTAATTAAAATATCAAACAACTAAGTCACGAGACTCGAGTTGTTATTATCAACAAAACTAAAGAAGAATTAACGGAAAACAACTGAGTTGCAAAACTCAATTGTTAGCAGTCGAAGAAGTCAAAAGTTTTATCAGAAATACTTTACAAGAAATTGTCACATTAATTCAATGATTCTAAACAGTAACGCGAAAAATCGATGAGTGACCTCGAACAGACAAAAATACATAAAATAAATATAAAACCAGAGACAGAATAATGCGAAGGTCACGAGACCTTGAAATTAACTGAAATCAAATCTTAACTCAATGGCGAGAATTTCCAGGTTTTGCGACACAAATTCATCTAACAGAAGTCGCAAAAACCTTACAAAAAAAAAAATTCGTAACTAACAAAGTGTTAAATAAACTATAATCGAAAATTCCGAATAATTTACATAATTTTTACACGCATACGCTATGAATTTTTGCGATGCTCAATCTCAATTTCTTTAATTATCATAAATGATAATATATCCTCAGCGCTGCCTAATAAATATAAAATAATTTTCCGCGTTACAGACTACCTTGAGAGAATAGTAACTCTCCTCCACAATAATCCTTATCCTATTTTTCATTAATTGCCAATCCGCCTCGTGTTCTGGTGATACGTCACTTCCGTGGTAATTGATAGCGGGATTGAAAAAATCCAGTTATCATCAGAAATTAGGAGTTCGATGACATCTCTCGGCGTCCAGTGATCCTCGTCGATGTCCTCAGAATGGAACACGGTGGTGCATAATTCAAAATAAAACAAAATACAATCAAACATATGTTCTCCTCTCTTCTCAAAACTCTCGCCATTGAAGGTGACTTCCCGTCTGGTGGAAGTCTCTAAAATCGCGAAACGGTCGAGAACCAGTAACTGGTAAAATACCACGTTACAGTGCACATCGATTTATTTGAGATCAGCAATCATTCTTCGGCGCCATGAATGTATTCAAACGCGATAATGACATCAAAAAGCCATGCAGTCGATAGATCCAAAGTGTTTTTTGCGAAGTTAAGCAATTAGCCTTCCACGATCAAACTTACAACTCCATCATGTCGGATATGTGCGGATTGATTTTTTCGGGTTCAGCGAACGTTCCTGGGCGCGAGAAGGGTATTGGACCTCGAGAATTTACGTCTTTTGTTGTACCGGGACTTGGTTTGTTTCAGTATGTTGGTATGCCGTTCGGTCTGACTAATGCACCGGCTACTTTTCAGCGTTTAGTTGATGGTATCGTTACGCCGGATTTAGAACCGAATGCTTTCGCGTATTTGGATGATATCATCATCACTACTGAAACATTTGAGAAACACGTTGAAGTACTTGAAAAGGTTTTGTTACGACTGCGTGATGCAAGATTAGAGGTTAATCCTGATAAATGTGTTTTCTGTAGCAGTCGCGTGCAGTATTTGGGTTTTATCGTCGATGCAGACGGTCTGCACTTAGATCCTTCGAAAGTTTCGCCGATTTTGGAATATCCGGTGCAGAGGAACATTCGTCAGTTACGTCGGTTTTTAGGAATGTCCTCATGGTATCGTCGATTTATAAAAGACTACTCTACGATAACAGAACCATTGACGCGTTTGCTTCGTAAAGCGATCGTCTGGCGGTGGGGAGTGGAGCAGCAACGTGCCTTTGATAATCTCAAGACTGCACTCTCTACTGCTCCGGTTTTGTCATGTCCCGACTTTTCTGCTCCTTTTGAGTTGCACACAGATGCAAGTGCATTTGGGTTAGGTGCAGTGTTGCTGCAAAAGATCGATGGAGTAGATTATGTTGTGGGTTTCGCGAGTCGCACGATAAACTCTGCCGAAAGGAATTATTCAGTTTCAGAAAAAGAATGTCTCGCTGTTGTTTGGGCAGTTGAGCACTTTCGACGTTATGTCGAAGGTTTTCATTTTAAGGTACTGATCACAATAGTTTGCGGTGGTTAAGTAACCTTAAGAATCCTGTCGGTAGATTGTCTCGTTGGGCTCTTCAGGAATATGATTACGAAATTGTTCACCGGAAGGGGGCTTTACATCACGTACCGGATGCGTTGTCGCGGATGTTTGAAGACGAGTGCGTCGACCAGGAAGAGATCGAGGTTAATTCTATCGGTCCTTCGACGGACAAACCCGCGAAACGTGTATCATCTCCGGCTGAGATTAGTGATGTTTGGTACTCGCGTCGGAAAGCAGAGGTTGAAGATCATCCGGATAAATGGGCAGGCTGGTGCGTAGACGACGACCAGTTATATCAGTATCGTCCGAATGCTATAGTTTCCGTCGTCGCAGAAGATCTAGACGCGTGGAAGTTAGTTCCACCTCGACCTTTCCGTCAGGGTATTATTAGAGAAAATCATGATCCTCCTACAGCAGGACATTTAGGAATGGAGAAGACATTAGCTAGAGTAGCGTTGTCTTATTATTGGCCTGGAATGTGTGAAGATATTGAGAATTTCGTGCGTGGATGTAGTGTATGTCAGACGTCGAAGGTCTCTCAACAGAAGCCTGCTGGTCTTATCGGCCAGAGATGCATTCAAGAGCCTTGGGTATTTGTCGCGTCTGATATTATGGGTCCTTTTTCACCATCTAAGAAAGGGTTTCGTTATTTGTTAGTTTTCCAGGACGTGTTTTCGAAAATGATTGAGTTAGTGGCTATTAGGAAAGCTGATGGTCCGACAATCATTAAAAATTTTGAGGATTTAGTGGTCCACCGTTACGGCACTCCTGAGGTATTGCTGACGGATAACGGTACTGAGTTCGCAAATAATAGTATGAAGGAACTGGCAAGTAATTTGGGTTTTAAACATCAATTGACACCGCCATACCACGCACAGGCAATGCTGTTGAACGCGTAAACCGTGTTCTTAAAAGTATGTTAATTTGTTTTGTGGAACAGGATCACCGTGATTGGGATTTACACATTTCAGAGTTTCGTTTCGCGTATAATTCGGCGTGCCATAGTTCATTACATTTGTCACCTTCATCTTAAATTTTGGTAGACAGCCTAGACCTTCGTTGTTCTTTCGTAAGCTGACGGAAGCGAATGCGAGTGCGGTTGTACCGGATACAAAAAGGTGGACAAAACGTATGGAACGTATGTCCGAACTATATGATTTGGTAATTGAGAATCTCAATCAAGCTTTCGAGAAACAGGCGAGGTATTATAATACTCATCATCGTGACGTTCGTTTCGAGGTAGGAGATAGAGTTAGGAGGAAAATTCGACTTTTATCTAACGCGGCTAAGTGTCAAGCTGCAAAGCGTTATAGCGTTAGCCGTGTCGTTTCTCCTTTGATTTATGAAGTCTCGAACGATCAAGGTGTCGTAGTAGGTCGTCACCACGTCAAGGACTTGCTTGAAGCTCGTTCCAACGATGAACCTGTTCAGGATCTGTCGGATGAGGAGAGTTGATTGAGAATAAGTCTTGAAATTTTTGTGTTTTACTTCGGTCTCGCGACTTTGATTCGCGCAGATTCGGATTTGAATTAGGTTACTTCGGTCTCGCGATTTATTGCCGTGTAATAGTATTTTGCAACCCTTGAAAATAAATGGTTGCCGGTGATATATGATTGTTCTGATTTTGTGTCTGTGTCTGACCTTTTTCAGGAATCTTTCTGTTTGATGATTTTGGATTGTAATTGGTTGGCAATGAACCTCGCTGACAGGAGTGGTCGGACTTCTCCTGGTGGAATGAATTTTGATTGGTTTTGGTTGCGCTTAAAGATTGGCCATTGCGTTCGGTCTGGGGAGGGTCAGTTGTAAAGTGGTATTTTACCAGTTACTGGTTCTCGACCGTTTCGCGATTTTAGAGACTTCCACCAGACGGGAACGCACCTTCAATGGCGAGAGTTTTGAGAAGAGAGGAGAACATATGTTTGATTGTATTTTGTTTTATTTTTAATTATGCGCCACCGCGTTCCATTCTGAGGAAATCGACGAGGATCACTAGACGCCGAGAGATGTCATCGAACTCCTAATTTCTGATGATAACTGGATTTTCGATGTGGCCGACAATGGAGCCACAATCCCGCTATCAATTACCACGGAAGTGACGTATCACCAGAACACGAGGCGGATTGGCAATTAATGAAAAATAGGATAAGGATTATTGTGGAGGAGAGTTACTATTCTCTCAAGGTAGTCTGTAACGCGGAAAATTATTTTATATTTATTAGGCAGCGCTGAGGATATATTATCATTTATGATAATTAAAGAAATTGAGATTGAGCATCGCAAAAATTCGTAGCGTATGCGTGTAAAAATTATTGTTTGTGTCGCGCATGGCCGTTTGATTGGGATTGGTGGATGATGACGTTGTCATCCCCCCAATTATCTAAGTAACCGCGTTACCTACCTGTTGCCAGTTCACGTGCGATTTAGAAATTACTTCCCGTTTGGTGGGTAATAAGAGCGGACCTGCTGATAATTTCTGTTAGTCAGAGGACGGCAAGTTCCGATTGTTAGGACGCCAAAGCAAAAATTAAATCGATTTGTTTATCCAGGAGTTCCGAGAGTGTGAGAATAACTTCGGAATATTCAGGTGAGCGTGGTGGCCTTCTGTTGATTGTGAGATTATTTTGTCAAACAGCGGGCAGAGATTCTTAATTGTTTATTGGTGTAACGAACACCCGAGTCCTGTAGGACTGATAGTTAAATATTTCATCAGGGATTCTCTGGCCACTTCATTCAGTGATTTGGGCTCTCTCTCTCTCATTCGGAATTTTCGATTATAGTTTATTTAACACTTTTTGTTAATTACGAATTTTTTTTTTTGTAAGGTTTTTGCGACTTCTGTATGATGAGTTTGTGTCGCAAAACCTGGTGATTCTCGCCATTGAATTTAATTTCGGCTTTCATATTTTCAAGGTCTCGTGACCTACGCATTATTCTGTCTCTGGTTTTATATTTATTTTATGTATTTTTGTCTGTTCGAGGTCACTTATCGATTTTTCGCGTTACTGTTTAGAGTCATTGAATTAATGTGACAATTTCTTGTAAAGTATTTCTGATAAAACTTTAGACTTCTTCGACTGCTAACAATTGAGTTTTGTAACTCTGTTGTTTTCCATTAATGTTTCTTTAGTTTTGTTGATAATAACAACTCGAGTCTCGTGACTCAGTTGTTTGATATTTTAATTAATTCTGACTTCTGTGACTTGTAATGTCCAGATTATTTTCAATACTTCAATTAAAAAATAAATAAATGAAATATGAAATATAAGAGCCGAGCCAATGAAAAACCGCCACGGAAGTTGATAAACTCACAATTTACCGCCAATGACCTCAGGGGAATGTGCAACGCTGCATTCCACAGAGGCCATTGCAACCAAAATTTAGCAACTCACAATTTTTCCTAGCAAGTAAAGCCAGGTTAATAAACTCAAAATCAAAGAGGTGGCAATCACACCACCTCTCCCACTCCAATGAATTTCCCAATCCTCGTAAAAATGAATAGAGGAGCCTCCCGAACAACAGCAGTCTGAAAAATCCCGCTCCCGAAAGAGCTACAACTTCCTGGCGGAATAATTATTGGATTCGGTCCGACTTTCAGTTAATATTTCGGAGTTAATCTTAAATTAAATTTTCGGAGTGTTCCCAAATAATAGTAGGGAACATAAATTAACGATTGTTCGGGGATACAGAATCCTTAAACCGAGATTAAATAACCTCTTGCAGTTTTAGGGAACAAGTAGTGATTATCAGTGGTGGGTGTGACTCCAAAATTAACTATTAAGTGACTATAAAGAACTATTGAGAGCCTGGACTCAAATTGATAAATAAAATTCATCAAAACAACTAAGTGAAAGACAGGTATTTCACCTAAGTATCTGTGACGCGGACTGATTTATCTGCATATGTTCGGAACGGAAGTCCCATTCCACATAGTAGACGGGGAATTACCCGTAGATGGAATCGGTATCCTAGGTCAAGAATTCCTCATAGCTGAGAAAGTCGATATGCACAGCGGAGCATCACCACCATTAAGGGACCCTGTAAGCCCATCCCGTGGTACGAATATCATAAGCCTAATGACTTCACTTTAATATCACCAAGGACAAGAATGGTCATTGAAATTCCAATCGACAACCCTGAAATCAGAGTAGGCTATCTGCCCAGGGTGGATACACCAGACGGAGTATTCTTGGGAGAAGCAGTAGTCCAAGTGGAACACGACGCAGCCACAGCCATGGTCATCAACACTACAAAGAAACCAGCCCAACTACACCTAGCTCCACAACAGCTTGAACCGTTCGACGAACGCACAATATCACCGTTAGAGTATCCACTGCCAGACGAAACCTGCATAGCCTCCTGCAACCTAAGTCTACTCCTCGGCGAGGAACAACAGCTAGACGACAGGGTTGCTGAAATTTTGAAAGCTTTGCCTGAACAGGACCTCAAAACATTCGAACGAAGGCAAGTCATCCAACTGATAGAGCGATTCCCAGATGTGTTCCACCTGCCAGGAGATGACCTGGGTCACGCCAAGGATTTTACATGTAAAATCCGAACCACGGACGAGGTCCCCATCTTCAGACGGCAGTACAAATATCCTCAGCAACACCGAGAGGAAATCAATAAACAAATTAAGTCAATGAAGGAACAAGATATCATCAAGGACTCGGAATCGCCCTATAACGCACCATTGTGGATCGTCCCCAAAAAATGCGATTCCCAAGGAAGAAAACGTTCGAGGCTCGTAATAGACTTTAGAGCACTCAACCAAAAAACCATCGGAGATTCTTACCCTCTGCCTGACATTACTACGATCTTATCACAGTTGGGTGGAGCAAGATACTTCAGCGTATTCGATCTCGCCAGTGTATTCCACCAAATCAAGATGGACGAGAGAGATGGGGAAAAAGCCGCCTTTACTGGCCCGGAAGGCCACTATGAATACACCAGAATGCCTTTTGGTCTGAAGAACTCTCCCCCTATTTTCCAACGAATGATGGAGTGCTCACATGGTTAAAGGGCACTGAATTATATGTCTACCTGGATGATATAGTCATCTACTCAAAGACTCAAGAAGACCATGTCAACCGGCTCAACAACTTCTTCAGTCGCTTCAGACAGAGTGGACTCTCCCTTCAACCGGACAAGTGCAGTTCCTTCAGAAGGGAAGTTGCTTATCTGGGCCACGTCATCGATAAGGAAGGCATTCACCCAGATCCGAAGAAAGTCAAGGCCTTGAGGGAAATGCCGGCACCAACTAACCAACATGGGGTTCAGAGATTCTTAGGCTTCCGTAATTATTACCGAAGATTTGTAAAAGACTATGCAGAAAAATCCAAAAGCTTCACGAACCTATTGAGGAAAGACACGAAATTCAAGTGGGACGAAGAACACGAGAAAGCGTTCGATGCCCTGAAGAAAGCAATTACAGAAGACTCCCTGCTATTTCACCCTGATATGAGCCAACCGTTCATCGTCAACGTTTCTGCAACTTCCAAAGGAATTGGAGCAATTTTAAGCCAGAAGGACGAGGAAGGAGATGAACATCCGATCCTATATGCTTCCAGAACCCTTAGAGATGCAGAAACCAGGTATACACCGGCAGAGATCGATTGCCTAGCAGTTGTGTATGCCCCAAATTACTTCAGGCCATATATTTATGGAGTACCATTCACGGTAGTAATGAATAGCTCCTCGCTAAATTGGCTGATGGATTCAAGCAACCCCACTACCCGTCACGTAAATTGGAAGACGTTCTTGAACGACTACTCCTTTGAGGTGGAGATAAGAAAACAAAAGGGCGCTCAGCTGGCGGAAGCATTCGCAGGAAACCCTCTGGAAAGCCAGACCTCTGAACCAGTTCTCACACCGTGTCTACCAATTAGCTCCAAAATTACTACCAATCCATGCCTCAAACCGTCAAGAACAGTCACTAACCCAAACCTCAGGGTCAGGATCAACAGTGAACCTGACGTTATCAATACCAGGGGCTCTATTTCTGACAGAATTAGACTTCGAAGGGCTACCCAAACGTCTGACAAGAGTGCAAAACCAATCAGCTATCGAGATAAAAGGGAATACCGTCGCAGTACCAACCGTAATCTAACCGGTTCAACAGGACAGCTACCCACGGAGGAGATCACACCAACACCCACAACGAGTCTTCAACCAATCGTCGAAACTCTGGAAGAACTGACTCCAACTCCAACAACCGGAGCCCGACGTCAGGCGACTCCAGGGACTTCTCAAGGGACCCAGACAATCACAGCTTCACTGCCTCAAGCCATCATTGAGGTACCCGAAGCGACCATCTCTAACGACGACGTATTGGAACCAGCAACCACTCCTCGAGAATCAGATTCTACCACGCTAGAGAAAGCAGAACTAGAAGTGTCTCTAGAAGGAGATTTAATTGAAGAATTAGAAGACGATGTGTTCACTCCAGACCCCATCGGCCAATCAACAAATGATCTTGGAAGCTGACTCTCTGACGGACTCAGAAGATGAGTTAAATCAAGGATCAGATTCCCCTCTAGAGGCTCTCAACTGTGAAAGCATTCACAAAAGCCTCAAGAAATTCGATGAGATTATGGAACGCCATAATGAAACACATCCAGAGGAAGAAAGCGCCGACGAAGAATTCGAATCACCACCTCCTATGAACCGAGACGATCAACGGAAGCTCAGCCTAGATGTAAAAATGTTGGCCGTATGAAGGACGGCGGTGCTCCATATAGGCAAGAAAAATGAATAGAAGAAATGGCTAGGAGCCGGATAGCTCAGTTGGGAGAGCACCCGATGCATAATCGGAAGGTCCCGGGTTCAAGTCCCGGTCTGGACTTCATCACGAGTCGTATGAAAAATTCAATGAAAAGATGCGCAAATACGAGGACTGCTCCTTACCGCTCATCAAGTCCACAGACGAGGTCTCCAAAGAAAAATTCGATAAAATGACAATCGAGGAATTACACGGGGCTATCACCAACTTCAAGGACAAAGTGGACGAAAGGATACGAGCGAGAGAGGGAGAACAGGGTGAGCCCACAACTCCATCGGAAGGCCAAAACCCCGACCAGAACGGTTCCGACCGGCTAGCTCAGGTCGACAACATCGCCTTGGAGCAGCCATCGGGGGCAACCAACCAAAATATCAACAATCATCCTCCCGACACTCTGTAATCGCCAAACCAAGGATCATAAGGGAATCCCTAATCCCAACTCCCAGAGCTATTCAAAATCCAACAGCCGGGTCCTCACCGTCGAAATCCATCAGAAATAGGGACAGCATGATTCATGAACAGCTCTTCTCAGACGAGGAGGACGACAACCCCACGTTTATAGAAGACGACGAGCCAAAAGACATCCTCTTTCCCCCATTCTTACAATCCGTCAACGACACCTTACCGGGGGTGGATCCAGGGTACCCTTATCCTCTAAACCCAATGGACTGTTCACCTAAGGAAAGAGCAATTGTCAACCCGTCCGGGCACAATGTTAACCAATCCGAGCCCATCTTTGGAGAACAGGAAAATGGAGGGCCACCTGAAGACAAGTTGACTATCCCACCGGATGATTATCAACCAGCTAAAAATATCAACGAAACCCGGGATGGATTAACCTTCGTTCGAGGAAATATTGCCCATTTTTTAGCAGCAGACGCTGAATTCACCAAGCAGAATACCAAACTTCTTTGCGACTTGAACCTGATTGACCTGATTGAACCTTGATTCTACATCAAGAAATTGCATCCTCAATTGGGACAAGTCATCGTCACCAAATCTGGTAAATTCAGAACCTTCATCCTCATTGTAAAAAAATACCATTTCGATAAAACTCAGAACAGAATCATAAAACTCTGCCTGCGTAATTTAAAAACAGCAATTGGGAAATATAAGGTCAAGGAATTGAAGATGGCGATGAAGGGAGACGAAATCGACGAGGACATCAGGATAAGATATTACCTAGAACAAGAATTCCAAGCTCACGCTGTGACTATCACCTTGTGTCACGGCAACGTCCGAAGGCCCCCGAGGCACTGAGACCCGAAATCATTCGGGAATGTCATGAAACAGTTCCGGGAGGACACAAAGGAATAGTCACTGGCTTCCACAGGGTGAGAGAAAGATTCTACTGGCCCGGAATGAAACAGGAAATCGAACGAATGGTAAAAAAATGCCGCATCTGTCAGCTGCAGAAGATCAGGCGAATAAAGTTCAAACAGCCAATGCTGATAACAGAAACACCAAGCGAATGCTTCGAACGAATATCCATCGATACCGTAGGACCTCTTCCTCCCACTTCAGCAGGACATGTACATATCCTCACCATCCAAGATAACTTCGCGAAATACTGTACCGCCATTCCGTTAAGAGACATTAAGGCACAGACCATTGCCCACGCTTTGGTGACGCAGTACGTCGCTCTATACGGCTGCCCCAGAATCATACTCTCGGATAAGGGAACTAGTTTCCTCAGCAAACTATTCTACCACCTGGGAAAACTGTTACTGTTTATTTTGTTTACTCCATGTTAACTGTTTATTCCATCATGTGGCCACATCAGGGTACCGACCTCAGTCTAACGGCGCCCTCGAAAGAAGCCATCACACTCTAGCGGAATACTTGAAGGCGTTTGCCAACGAGACCAATCAATGGGATGAACTGTTACCATTTGCGATATTGTCCTACAACACCACCGTACACAGTGCCACCCAATTCACACCATTCGAATTGCTGTATGGAAAGAAGGTTCGGCTACCATCAAATATTCGAGAAGATCATGGCATCGAAACCTACAACGATTATGTAGTAGACCTAATGACAAAAATGGAGAAAATCCAGGAGTTAGCATATCGACATCTCCAACAAGCGAAACTTCATTCAAAACCACTGTACGACAGAGATGCACGACCATTAGAGCTAAAAATTGGACAATTCGCTTACGTACAAAAAGAACCGAAGTTGGGCTAATTAGATCAGGCATACACCGGACCCTATGAAATAGTGGATATAACTGAGAAGGGTAATATCTATCTAGGAAGCGAAGATGGACATCGTTTTATGAAACACCCTAACTAATTAAAACCTTGCGAAGATTAATATATCACCGGTGCTGCCAAGAACTAGTATACCATCACTATCAAAGAACCTGTTGCAGGGAATGGAAGGAAGAATCCCCGTATATGTAGATGGATCCTGCTCATTCAGCGGGGATGTTAGAGCTAAGGCCGGAATCGGAATTTGGTTCGGAGAAAAACACCCCTTGAATACTTATAAAACTCTGGACGGAACACGAGCTACAAACATCATCGCTGAGACATCTGCCGCCGTGGAGGCATGCAAAATTTGCCTAAGACACGACATCCAAAAAATCGCCATCCTTACGGATTCCAAATATCTGACCAGCTCCATGACTCAACACCTGCCGAAATGGAAAGCTAACGGATGGCTAACCTCCAAGGGCAAACCAGTAACAAACCAACAACTGTTACAACAGTTAGACCAACTAATGCAGCAGCTAGATGTCCAACTGACCTACATACCAGGAGACAAGGGAATACATGGCAATGAACGAGCGAATGAGCTAGCAAAGTTGGGATCTGAACTCCATCAGTAACCAGCCAATAAGGCACTAAGCTCAAGGCCATATTGAACCACCGCTATTCACACAACCCCACTTAAAAATTTTAGAGTATGTAATCCTACGAAATTCCATTACCCCTTCCCCAACAGGAACACAACATCACCATGAAATATTCCAGTATCATCCTATGGATAATACTGCAATGGACCACAAGTACGCAAGGAACGGAAGGCGCTAGGGTCTACCAATTACATCCAATCCCTCATAATCCAGGCCTATACTATGAAAAAATTGACCAAATCCGCATGATAGTAACTGGCGACTCTTTATTACCATCGACCTAGCAAGCCTAACGGGACTGTCCCTACCAGGAACACAGTTAATTGACGGACTCTTGCGGGAATGCCGGCAATTGAGATCTGAGACAGAATGCCACAAGGCATTAGGGATCGCCATTATGAATGATTATAACAGGGAACTCAAACACGCGCAGGGACATCTTGCACAAATCCTGGAGGCACCACAAGGGCACATCCATAAGCGGCCAAGAAGATCCCCCTTCTTAGGATTCATCGGTTCAATAAGCAGAAAAATATTCGGGACCATGGACTACAATGACTATGAACACATCACAAAAGAAATCGACAATTTATACAATGACCAGAGGAAAATCACACATCTCATTGGAAACGCAACCCACATAATCCAAGCGGAAATCGACACTATGAAAATGAATCACGAGAATAACACCATAAGGATACGGAGAACTGAAGAGGAGATGAGAGAAATAATAACTCAATCCAACAAATTCCTAAAACAATGGAATAACACTGAACATCTCGAACATCTGATGAACATCGCCAAGGAAGCAGAATATGGAGCTCGAACATATGTTGAAACCGCCGGTAAAACTGTGGCAGCTATAGAGGATGCCAGACACGGCATCCTGAACCCCCTCCTCATCAACACCAATTAACTAACGAGGGTAACAGAAGAGATCGAACGGTCAACACCTGATACAATCTTCCCAATAGCAAGGGAGAAAATTGATCTGGCACTGCTGAGCCAAATCAGTGATGTACAAACGGCATACCACGACAAAAAATTTCTGATCATAGTCGAGATACCACTCATCTCCAGGAACCAAATAGAACTATACAAAATGGTTCCTTGCAAGGTCCCACAGAAAATCCAGGGAAACCGGAGCGTTGCCGCCTACATTGAACCAACTAACACATACATTGCACTCTCACAACATGGCGCCTACTACACCCATTTCGACGAAGATTACCTAAAAACCTGCATTCCACTGGAACAATGTCTAGCCTGCCAGAAGGGAATACCACTGAGGAAAGCCGGCAACCGCAACAGCTGCGAATACCGCTTACTCACCAAAACAGATGTGGAATTGACGCGAAAAATCTACCAGGATTGCAACGTGAAAATCACCAATAATCGAGAAACCCAGTGGACAAGACTCACCAGTAGGAAGGGATGGTTCATACATTCATGGATACGGGGATCAGGGATGCTTCATCTCAACCCGAACTGCAAAGCAGAGACCTCCACGACTATCCTTGAGGGCGCAGGACTGGTGGAATACCAACTTCCAGTGATCCTTGGAATATCTAAAACAATCAACATCTTAGAAATAGCACCAATCCTAAGTGGCCTGCCTAAACCTCTGAGCCCTATGTCAACATTGAAACAGTACGTCTTACCCGGCATGAGCAAGGATCACCTATTTGACGATTCTCGGCAACAAACCATTGATGAAGCGGAGAAAATCGGCCTACACCACCAAGAAACGTATTATCATCGCATCTTCACGGCAACTAACGGAACCATCACTCTGCTGCTCACAGTGGCAATGGCAGCAATGGGGTACGGCGCCTACAAAAAAGGATTCGTTCTCCTAAACATCCTCACCTGCTGCTGTCGGAGTGCCAAACGAATGAAACAGCAACCTGCGAGAGTAACCGTCCAACAACGCAGCACCCAAAGATCCAATGAAGCACCGACCAGCACAATCTCGATGCCAGAGTTATCCCTGATGACAGTACCAGTATTACCAGCACTACTAGCACCAGAAGATCCACAAAGGCCTCCTACCAACGCAACCCACACCAAATCCTTCGTCACCGTGGATTACACATAGTAAGGGACCCCTCAGGAAAAAAGACGAAGAGAGGGCTAAAAACTGAACAAAATAGATAAGTAATTCATAAGTAAAACGGGTTTATTTAAAAAACAAAAAAAGGGGTGCACATTTCCACTACATCTAAAGGAACTAAATCAGTACCACCAATAGCCTACGCTGCGGAGGCTGGATACTGGGGATCCCAGCAAGTGGCCAAAAAGGCGAGCAACATTCGCTCCGGAACTCTGGTTCTGCGGGCGGCAGCCTCCTGATCCCCCGAACCTGCTTCCGTCCACACCTACAGCAACGGAACAGGACGTCCAGCCCAAATTCTCGAAGTTTCCGCCAGTCTACATCCCGATCATCCTGGATATCGAACTGGACGGCCCCGTTTACCCTAGCCACCTCTGCTCTCCAGTTCGGGCCATGAGACGCATTCTCATGCCGGTCTCCACCCAACATGTCCACATGAGCGTGGCAGAACTCATGGAGCAACACGCGCACCAGCCAGGTTCGACTGATTCCTGCGGAAAACAGGCACTCCTGCAGAAAGATCGTCCTCCGCAGAAAATCAGTAAAACCGAAGCAACTCCGATGATCTTTGGTGCGCCACACTATATAGCTACGGAGCCGCCCACCGAAGAACCGTCCATCGAGGAGTTTGGCCAGCTCACGATAATCGAGGTCAGACCCAACACGAACCCCACATACTCTACTAACTCCAGGGGAACACCACTGTCAAAACGGAACAAATTCACCCTGGGTTGACGTCCAAACATCTTTTGCCACTCGCGTTTGGAGCCCCTCATCTAAAAAAAAAAACAACCAAAAAATCATTAGAACGAAAATTACCGCATAACCCGAACAACTAATTAACAAAAACAGTTAAAATCATAATTACCTTAGCACTAAAACCGTCTTCTCTTCTATCACCTTCTAAAACACAAAAAAAAACCAATCCACCACCTGTCACTCCATCAAGACCGGAAATAAGATGGGTGACAGATTAACACCTCACCCTACACAATTGACCTAATGACTAAGTGGCTCTACCGGCCACATTAGCATACTAATTAGGCTACACGACCTAATTACCGACATGGTTGACCGTGCTAATTAGGTCACACACCTAATTACCGACACCCGCAAATTTCAAATTTATGCACGAACCGAAACCATTTGAAAATAATATTAATTTCCCGATAAAATCTTATCAAAAAGAAAAATTTTTCCGCGGGGGCTGTAATGTCCAGATTATTTTCAATAATTCAATTAAAAAATAAATAAAGTAAATATGAAATATAAGAGCCGAGCCAATGAAAAACCGCCACCGAAGTTGAGAAACTCACAATTTACCGCCAATGACCTCAGGGGAATGTGCAACGCTGCATTCCACAGAGGCCATTGCAACCAAAATTTAGCAACTCACAATTTTTCCTAGCAAGTAAAGCCAGGTTAATAAACTCAAAATCAAAGAGGTGGCAATCACGCCACCTCTCCCACTCCAATCAATTTCCCAATCCTCGTGAAAATAAATAGAGGAGCCGCCCAAAAAAGCGCCCGTCTGAAAAATCCCGCTCCCGAAAGAGCTACAACTTCCTGGCGGAATAATTATTGGAATCGGTCCGACTTTTAGTTAATATTTCGGAGTTAATCTTAAATTAAATTTTCGGAGTGTTCCCAAATAATAGTAGGGAACATAAATTAACGATTGTTCGGGTATACAGAATCCTTAAACCGAGAGTAAATAACCTCTTGCAGATTAAGGGAACAAGTAGTGATTGTCAGTGGTGGGTGTGACTCAAAAATTAACTATTAAGTGTCTATAAAAAACTATTGAGAGCCTGGACTCAAATTGATAAATAAAATTCATCAAAACAACTAAGTGAAAGACAGGTATTTCACCGAAGTATCTGCGATAGTGTACTGATTGTCATCTGGCAGAGAAACGTGGTGAAATCACCCTAAGAATTCACATTTTAAGAAATAAGAACCAATCGCAGTGAGTAACCATCAAATTGTAAAATCCCCAATAGAGCCATCAAAGATTGCAAGGGGTTCCTTAAAATTCTAATTACTTTCACCAATTTATGTAAATCGATTTAAGCGCTCCAATAAAACGCAAGGTTGTACGATTCAAAATCTTCTATTTTCTCATTTATTCATTCAACCTGTTTATTCTAAAATTCACTAACGCTAAGAACAAAAGAAAATTCAGCGTCGTCCAAAAAAAATATTAATTAAGAAATTCCAGCTTATGATCGAAAAATCAATGTCTTTCGACGCGAAAATTCTCCGGACATAACAGACTATTTAATTATTTATTAATTTATTTATTTTGAAAATTTCGAGACTTCAGAAAAGCGGTATAAATTTAATCAGACGATTCGACTTGACTGATCAATTTAAATGTTCCGTAACGCGTGGTCGATTTGAGGGGATTTTATTTTATAATTTTTTTATGTATCGAGACTGATTTTTTTTTTATTAAATATTGTTCTCCCCGACAATTCTTATTTTATTTATTTTTTTTTTTGCTGAGGATCCCAGTTGCATCCCCTTTCAGCTTCCGATTATTTACATCTCTACGTAACGAGCTACAGGAGTTATTGAAGCTGAGAGTGGAGAAGGATTTTGTTTACGGTGGTTATTCCGTTTTTAATGACCTGGAGCCTGACAAAATTTTCTGATTTTATTTTCGGGGTGATTTGGTGCCAGAGGGCGGGCTGATGGACGAAGGTTTCCGTGAACCTTCGAAAATTACGTCGCAGCACATCACTGAAATCATTCATTCACCTCCCTCCTTTGACGAATACTTTCTCGACCATGCGAAAATATTTTTGATATAACGACTATTTGGCGATAATGTGATGTCATATTCAGGTTTCAATACCCTTCCCATCCTTGGCGAATATTTTCTCGACTCCGCGAAAACAATTTTGATGTAACGACTAGTTGGCGGCATGGTGATATCATAGTCGCTTTTGAATACCCTTCTCGCGCCCAGGAACGGTCACTGATCCCGAAAAAATCGATGCACACATATCCGAGACATCTTGGAGTTATAAGTTTGATCGTGGAAGGCTAATTGCTTGACTTCGCAAAAAACACTTTGGATCTATCGACTGCATGGCGGCTTTCTGATGTCATTATCGCGTCTGAATACATTCATGGCGCCGAAGAATAATTGCTGAACTCAAATAAATCGATGTGCACATCACTGAAATCATTCATTCACCTCCCTCCTTTGACGAATACTTTCTCGACCATGCGAAAATATTTTTGATATAACGACTATTTGGCGATAATGTGATGTCATATTCGGGTTTTAATACCCTTCCTTTCCTTGGCGAATATTTTCTCGACTGACCGAAAACAGTTTTGATATAACGACTATTAGGCGTCATGGTGATGTCATAGTCGCGTTTGAATACCCTTCTCGCGCCCAGGAACGGTCGCTGATCCCGAAAAAATCGATCCGCACATATCCGAGACATCTCGTAGTTATAAGTTTGATCGTGGCAGACTAATTGCTTGACTTCGTGAAAAACACTTTTGATATATCGGCTGTTTGGCTGCTTTCTGATGTCGTTATCGAATTGGAATATATTTCTCATGTCCAGGAACGGTTGCTGATCTCAAATAAATTGATTCCCACTTCAATGAAATCATGCATTCACGTCCTCTCCTTGGCGAATACTTTCTCGACTATGCTAAAACACTTTTGATATAACGACTATTTGGCGACAGTGTGATGTCATATTCGGGTTTCAATACCCTTCTCGGGCCCAGGAACGATTGCTGATCCCGAAAAAATCGATCCGCACATTGCAGAGAAATCATGCAATCGCGGTTCCCCATTGTCGATACTCGCGCTTCGTCGAACAGAATCGGTTATAGCACCGTTTTGGCGTCGTAAATTTTATGGTGGAAGGCAAATTGCTTGAGTTCGCAAATAACACTTTCGATCTATCGACTGTATGGCGGCTTTCTGATGCCATTGTCGCGTTTAAATACCCTTCTCGCGCCCAAGAACGGTCGCTGATCCCGAAAAAATCGATCGACACATATCCGAGACATTTTGGAGTTATAAGTTTGATCGTGGAAGACTAATTGCTTGACTTCGTGAAAAACACTTTTGATATTTCGGCTGTTTGACTGCTTTCTGATGTCATTATCGCATTCGAATGCATTTGTCGCGCGGAGGAAATGTGCTGATGTGAAATAAATCGATTCCCACGTCACGGAAATCATTCATTCACGTTCCTCCCTTGACGATACCGGTAAAGAATTCACCAGAATCGGTTACAAGTCAATCACTCTACTAGTTTTAATTTGACCGTGGTATACTTTCTCGGCTACTGTTACGTATTCTTCGTCAATCTAGTATTAGTAATGGGAAGTATATGGTTGCAGTTATTAATGGATTTTCCTTAATTTTGTTGGGAAGCGGAATTAGTGAGTATCGTCGAGCGGTAGCCCGATGGTCACTCTACTTGCCGATTCTAGGTGGGACGAAAATCACCCTTAAAATTCCCTATAGATCTTCGGGCAGCCGTCACGTTAATTTTCGACACAACCTCTTTTTGGAATATCAAATGACTTCCGGGATAGATAAAATATGGGAGTTGTCTCCACTCGACTTACCCTACAGATTTGGGCTTCTGGTGGTCTGATAGAGGCGATGGTTGTCCCTGATGTGCGGCAGAGGGTGGTTATACGGCAATCCGCAATTCTCCCAGCCGGTTCTCCTGGTATACGTCACTTGGTCGTTCCCCACTGTTTTTTTTTGTATCTAGACACCTTTCTCACTATGTTTCTTATATGTTTTCTTTTTTTATTCACTGGGTTTCCTCTGCACAATATCGGATTAATTAGAAAGTCTTCTCTTCACTGGAGCAAATCTGGTGAGACGAGGCAGGAAGGGTAACGGTCGAAGGTGTATCAGCCGCTTGGATGCGGGGTTGATGAGGCATCAGCTGCAGAGACGCGGGGTCGATGGTGTATGAGTGGGAAATTAGGCGATGTTTCACTAAAACCGGGTTACATTTACGTTCCGAAAATTTTATTTAGCTTGATTTGGTTGGTTTGCATCCAAGCTCACAGCGAGTTCCAGGAATCGTCGGAATTTTTACGGATTTCGTACGGATGGACAAATTGTGAATTGAACGTTAAACAAGACCAAATGTGTAGAATGTTCATAATCGGTGATTGAATGGTTCAAAGCTGGATCGTTGAAGGTTTTCGCAGAGTTTACAGTTTGTATTTAATCAAAGTCCAGATGGGACTTACTATTAGTTGCACTTTCGCGGAGCTCTTAGAGCTTTTGACCGTCGCGTCCGAGATCCGGAGACGAACTCTGCTGTGGGCTTGACTGCTGCTAGTATAATAGATGCAGTTGCGCGGCGTCGCATGCGTCATAGTGGTAGGGGTGAATTGATGGGTGGGTATGCTGCGTTAGTGGAGCGGCTAGTCTGCCTGAGAGACTGGGGAGCGCGTGAAATAGAAATGTTAATAGACATCAATTCTCCGTTACTACCGTGGCACTTAACATTTGTGCCTCAGTAATGTTATGATTATTTATAATTAGTAAATACATTGTTTGATCGATTCTGAATTTTTAACACTAATTTTCGGCTTTACACTTTCTCTTGTAACATTATCCAAATTTGAGTTTTCGTACGGAGTCATTGATAATTTATTATTTAAGGCGTACCTTGTGGCTTCGCTTGATTTTGTACGACTTTCATGGCATAACTCATTTACAAGTGCTGGCGAGTCTTCTGAGAGAAAATCGCTTATATCTCCGAAAATATTGACTTTAGAGTAAAATAACGTTTAGGGCCGCGGATGTTATAAATTGATGGAGGAATCGGTTGTACCAATCAAATTTCTAATTAAGGGCTCAGGGAAGGCTCTGCCCTGATGAGCTGATTCGCGGGACTTGGAAATTTTCTCAATTCATCTCCATATAATTTTGAGTTCCTGTTTCTGGGTTATGAATTCTCGCTCCTAATCGTAATTTCTTTGGATTCTTACGGTTTTGTCGAATTAACGTTGTCAGTGCGCATTTGTGGGTATTGGGGTTTCTGTAACATTCTTGTTTCAGGGGGGTGCGATACTCGTCCTCGCGGCTCTTCACCTGCCCCAAAACCATCCAGCCAGTCCTCCTTGTCTTGTCATTAATGGGTTCTTCTTTGTTCCCGTATTATTTTATTCAAGTTGTCGTAGTTTTATTATATGCGTATCAAGGTAGATTTTGCCGCTGATACCAGGGTGAGAAATGCTGTGTCATCCTCCTTTCACAATTCTATTAGGTGACCCCTTTTCATTTCGTTTCCGCACTTTTCATCTTAAGTCCTTCTGATTGTTTGTTTTCCGAGCTGGTGCGGCTTACTTTCTTCTGAACTCCGTTATTTCATTTGAATTAGTGTACGTAACATGTTCATAGTTAGAGAAGTTGCTTTTGTGAGCGATAGTGACAAAAGCAACTTTAAAGTACCTTGCTCGCAACTAACTTTAACCTTTCCTCTCCTTTCTGTATCTGTCTTGCGAGTTATGACCTTATCTTTCATTTGTTCGTCTTTTTCCTTCTTGGTCGTTCGTATTTCTGTTTCATTTCAATTTTTTTCCTCAAGTAATATCCGATTATTCCTTTCACATTGTTCCCATTTTATTGCATCTGATTTATTACTTTTGTGTTATCACCCAATCTCTTATTCTTTATGTTTCGGTATTTCTACGTTTACCGATCTCACTTCCTTTCAACGATTGCATTATTTTATTCACTATTATTACTGTTTTTTTTTTGTATTTTTCTTCTTCAATTATTTTGTTATATATTTCCTTCTTACTACTACTTCATTTGTCTTCAATAACTTTGTTATCTATTTTATCCTTGCTAAAACTTTATCTATTTCACATTACTCTCGGTTTTCTTAATGGAACAGTTTATAATCTATTTTATTTTCACTACCACTGTCTTACATTACTATACAAAAACTCCCTTCCGCATTGTTTTTCGTGCTCCTGGAACCAGTAGTCGCTGGTATTAGGGGCTCTCTTCAACTTTCCCGTCACGGATCTTCCACAGGTGCTGCAGGTATATTTGTGGCTGGCCAGTTTTCCAGGATCGGGTCGTCGTCATCGGCAGTAAATATGCTGCATTTCGCTTCCCTACTAACACGGTCCGCCTCCTGCATGTACTCGGCACCCTGAGTGATGTTATCCTTGGTAGGGACCTCTATCTCGTGAAGGTACGAGTGGACCATTTCGTGGAGCAGGGTCTCGATCCATCTTCTTTGGGCAGTTTGCAGCACCGTTCTGGCGAGGATGATCTTCCGGCTGCGCAGATCCGTTCGTCCGTAGTCGGTTTTCACCCTGGTGCTGACTTTTAACGTTAAGTGTTTGATGGCGGAATAAAAAAAACCGTGCGTTAAATTACCGAAAAATTTCTCCTATGTTGGTCTCGAACGCTATGTCTTGTTCGAGCATCTCGTCGACCACGGACGTTTGTCTCGGGTCAAATCCTGGTGGAATTTTGATAGGGGTAGTAATTTCCAGGTTCCAGCTCATGGGGGGTGCTATTTCCGTAGCAACCTGTAGAATAGCTTTATGCCTCTTCGTCTCGCCATTGCTGGTGCCCTTACTGTCACTTTGCTTTTTTTTTGTCAGTATCTTTTTGTCTCCTTGTTTATTACTTGCAGTTTTATTTATATATTTTTTTTAGGTATTCTTCCTTCTCTGTTACTTGTTTCAGCTCAAATTTCTTCGAGTATCGATATTCGCTTTTGTATAATCACTTTCCGCCGAGTCAATAGTATAGGGGTGCCCGGCCATGAGTGTTTCCAACTGCGGGGTATAGGTAACATTTTGCGATTTCCTTTACAACGTTTTGACTGGCGATATTTTTATTTTCCTTGCTTTTTTTTTGGGTTTTGTTTGTTTCTGTTTTTGATGTTGTATTTATTTTATTTATTTTATTATTATTGTTGTTATTATTATTATTATGTTTGGTTACGTGTTATTGATATGGCCAACTGATTAAGCATACTGAATACCACGCTGAGCGACCGCAGGCCGGCTGAATTTTTTTTTTTTTTTTTCTTAACCTGTCTGCGTGCTTACGCCTGATAAATTACTTGAATAATGGCGGCGATCCAAGTTTGTACTCTAAATTTTACATCATGGTCCCGAAGTAGGACTGCTGATTTTTTTTTTTTTTCGCTCCTGTTGGTTTAGGTTGCTCTATTGTCGTGGTGCAAGTCGCTCTGGACACCCGTGATCCAACTTGACCGTTGAATGTGAGGTCAGATCCGCAGTGTTTCCTCTCTTCTACACTTGCTTCTGCGTCTCCTTCGTCCCTTGCCAACACTGTTCCCTCTCCAGTCGCGATTTCTCTATTTTGTTCCGGTTATTTGCCTTTACTGTGTTCGCGTGGCAGTTTATCGCGAGCGCTTCGGCTGTCCGGTTTTCCCGAAGGGTTGGGGGTTTCTGCTGATGAGTGGTCGCTTTTGATTTTGAATCTTGTGTAGGTTGTTGTTCTCTGGTTTGTTGGTGGTGGCTGCTATAGTGTGTAACGTGACATTTTCCCGGGGAATGGAAAATGCCCATTACCTTCGCTCTACTTCCCCTGAGCCTAATAAAACCTGCTAAAATTTAACCTTATGGGCGCCATGTAATTTTTGTCCGGAATTACCAAACCGGAAAAAGTCCTTAATCCTAAACTTAACTAACCGCGAAATTCATTGTATCGAAAATCGTACCTCAAACTCCTTAAGCTCTAACTCAAAAATATACTCTAAAATCAAAAAGGAAACCTGAAGGGAACGGAAAGGATAATTAGGCTTTTGGAGAAAGGTGACGGTCCTGGGGTCGCTCAGTATACCAGTTGTGGAGAGAGCGGTGGATCGTAGATGGGGGCAAGGTTACTGCAAAAATCGGGAAAAATACCAAAAAAAGAAAGGCGACGGGAGGCGAGACGTAAATTAATGCAACAAAACATTCTCTTTACGTGTTCCGCTATTCATGTCAAAATTCGGTACAATAATAATAAATGATAAACAATTGTATTATACCAATCCGCTTCCGAATCTCATTAGCCATTTTGAACTTCCTCTAAATAACACGTTCCAGCCAGAAATCTCCAAATTCAAATTTAATTCTCCTTTTCAATTATCGCGAAATAGGTATTTTCTAACAAAAATCCAAATACAACTTTAACTGCCTCCTGAAATCGCCGCGAACATAAATTATTCAACAAAATAGGAAATATTTTGTTGACTATCCCACACTCGTATAGAATAATCTCATCGGAATGCGACCTCAAGGATTATGGATAGGCGATAATCCGAGGAATAACCCGAAATATTATTTTCGCCCAGGAAATCGATAATTTCCAGGAATCGGACACTCAACGAGTGAGAGCGCGAGGGAGAAAGAGAGAGAGAGAGAACAAGAGAGACGGCACTATGCCTCACAGCTCGGTTGGCAGCGAGGAGAAACCCACAAAATAAATCTAACTTCGCTTAAAATTCGATAACTCGGAATCCGCAACTCAGCAGATTCCGAAAAACCCTGAACCATCTGGTCCGGGGCATTATTCCCCATAATCCCACGAAAATTTAAGCGTAAGGGTACATAATTAGCCCCGTTAACGCAATTAATAACCACGAGGAAATTTAACGCGCGACTCGCTACCTGTTGCATGTAGCTCGATGGCTGCCTCGATGGCACCACGAGGGAGAACCACTGGCCTTGTTCGTTGGCCGTGGATTATTTCACTCAAAATTCACTTAAAAATACCCTCAAAACCCCACAATTTACACCAATGACCTCCCAACCGCACTGGTGGATAATGCAGGCCGAAATTATTCGGAAAAACCCTCTACAAACCTCTTCTAAACCACCCAAAATTTGGGGGACACAACCGAGGCCATTGCCATGGCTCGGAAAACTCTCATAACCACCAATAATTATCAGGGAGCCGCCAAAAAAGGGAAAAATCTTTAAATAAAACCGTAAGAACTCACTTTGGATCCCCTGGACGTCTTTCTTTTCTTCTTCTGGACCATCCTGCGTATTATCAGGTGTTCTCGGATGTCCTGGGATGTCCTCGGTGGTGCACTGTATCACTCTACTCACTCACGTATCTCCTTTTTCACGGTCGAGGGGTAACTGTTTTTCGGAGGTCAGTGTCGCTTGACGCTGACCCCCCTAATCACGCCTACCAATCGATCGGGTGTCGATTGGTGGATCCCTCTGCCCTATTCCGGGCGAAGTCCTTCGCGGGGAAATTAATTCAAATTTGAATTAATTCCCCATCCCTAAAAATAATCTATCACCTTCCTTTCCTCACGATCGGTTCCCCTAGGTTCTCGGGATTAAAAGACCCTTATTCCTAATTCTTAAACCTAATTTTATTTTTCTAACCCTTAATTAATTTGGCAATCCGCCGGGATAACGACTGATTTCATCCCGAGCGGCCTTCCACCCGTATTCAGTCTTGGCAATTCGTAGGAGTAGTGACTGGATCTACCCCGTACGACCTTCCACCCGTATTCAGTCTTTGGCAATCCGTCGGGGTGGTTAATATTTTTACCCCGTACGGCCTTCCACCCGTACCAATTAATCCCTAGAACCCTTTTTCTTAGGGCGCCGGCTTTTTAGCCGGACCTACCTGACCCCGAGGGCTTACTCTCTCACCCTCTAAAAATTCCTCTAACCCTTAACCTACTTTAAACCACCCCGAAAGGGGGGAATCCTAATTTTCCTAAACCTAACCCGTAATTTTATTTGCCTCGCTCTCTCTCTCTATTTCTGAATTTTATTGGGGATTTTAACGGGCATCCCCGATGCTCGTTAGAAGCGGTTCATATGATGGCGCCCTGGTGAGCATCGCTGTTTTGCTGATGACTGCGGCGATGATGCACCTTTTGTCAATTGTCCTCCCCGGGTTTCTGGCCTTTTGTCAGAAGTGCGCGCTTCGCTTCATTCAGCCCATTGTAGTGGATTGTTGTCCACGTTGTTCCTTTATAGGCTAGATAACTACGTTGAACTGGTGTATGAACATGTTTGTTGAGTTTGTATTGAAAGTATTATTGTCGCTCGTGTTCGTAGTGGCCAAGTTTCTGGAGCTCTTCACATTGGGGTCTTATGATGGTGATATCGTATTGCAAGATTCTCAGCTTCCTGTCAACCTGCATTGTCTCCGCGGTATTTCTAGGGTGCAGTTTTTCTTACGTATTGCGTTTTCCAAGGAGGTTGTAGCAAATTGGACTTCGGTGAGTGATCGCTGCATGAGGGTGATTTTTCTTGTCATTGCTGTGGTAGTGTCCATCTCCAGCCTAGGGGATGTACTGTAGATTATGGTGGGTTGGTGGCTCCTACTTAATTGGTATTGGACATGGATTTTATGAATGGGGTGAGATGACCGGTAGTTTTGAGTGTAGTGTATGGAGTGTTCGGTTATGGGTGGAGTATCACTGGATTTCCCATTTCCCTTTCCCGTGGTGTTGGTCTTCCTCTTTTTCCCTTTCGATCCTAGTTTTTCACGTATCGCTTTTCGGCGAATGTACTTGCGTTTTGATTTCTGTTGAGGCTCATGGGAGGTGAATGTTGCCACTAAATCCTTCCTTCTTTGAGACATGATTTCCTGGAACTCTTTGTCGATGGCCGAATGCTGTGTCCTGACCTTCCTTTTCGTCGTTGAGTCCCTTGAGTTTGTCAATTTGAGTGGATTCTCGTTATCCTTTGATTTCTCTTGTTTCTGGGATGATGGGGGGTCGTTTAAGGTTTTCATCTGTATTAGTGATAGGAGTGTTACGATTGGTGTAGGGGTATACTGTGGAACGAAGGGTTGGTAGTGGCCAGGTATCGGGTTAAGAGATGTCGGGGATTTTAAGACATTTGTTGGGACATATTCCGTAAGAATACTTCCGTCTAATGCTGATTGATTGGATCGGATATTGGGATGATTAGTAGCGATGCTCGTCTTCTCGGTGTGGATTGGTTGCTTTGCTACTTCCATCCCAGTGTACATGGCATATCTTGGGTCATCTGTCTATTAGCCACACTGATCGTTCTCGGGGGGTGTGCTCCAGGGGGTATAGTACGTACGGTGTTTGTTCCCAAGTTGTATCGGGGGAGGTGAAAGTAGATTTTCAACTGGTGTCGGGTGTGCGTGACCTCGGTGTACTGGGTATGATGGGTGCCTGGGGCGCGGTCGACGCAATAGGAATATTTACACGCCCGAAGTAATCTGTTTCTTTTGGTGTGACTTCTAGATTTTTCTCTTTCCTGGATCTTTTTCCACCTGTGTTCCTTCTTCGCAGTTTGGCTTTACCCCTCTTCCTTTTTTTGGGTGGTTCGGTGTCGAATTGTCGTGGGTGAAATGCTGTGGCATGAATGTTTGATGATCTAGGTGTAGTCGTGGTCGTTGTTGTTGGGGTGATTGTGTTCGAGGCGAGGAGTAGTAGTAGCTGATGAGGGTCTCAATGGAAATCATGATGGTTCCGTGTTGCTGTGAAAATTTTGGGGTCTTGGTATAGGGTTTTGTTATTGGTGAACTATCGTGATTGCTTAGTTAAGAATGGGTCGATATCATATATAGGAGGTTAGTATACCTGAAGTACTTAAATGGTGTGGGAGGGAGTTCGGTGTAAGACAAGTTAGGGTTAGGGTTAGTTACGTGGTTATTCATGTGTCATGCTCAACAGTTATTTAATGTATCGCGCGCTCTGGATAGCAGTGTTGTGTTTATGGTTTCTGACTGGATTTCTATAGGTTCGTTCGTAATGGCTGTGGTTATCGGTAATTCATCATGCAGGCTGCGATAATTTTGTAATTCGTTAAGGTTCTGGCGTTCGGGGTCTTCGGGGTCTGTGGCCTTACTTCCGGTTCAGGATTGGTATAGGATGTAATGAGTAAGTGCTCCGCAAATGGCTCTGAGTATATGGAAGCTGCATCCAAACACGCTCTGCAAAGTGTAGCCGTTGTAACGAGATTTTTCTCGTTACGGGTTGAAATCCCCCTGGTAACAGAAAAGAACCCTGTTGTATGGACAGTGGAGGCGGAATAGCCATCTAGCGGAGCCGAAG
>NW_011887988.1:50002-51629 GCF_000806365.1 Fopius arisanus
ATTACGATGTGTAATGGCCTCAAGGTGCCCGGGGAGGAAGAAAACCGCCTCCTCCAGCAGTTACTGGATGAAAAAATCCCGGTACACGAAGGAAGTCCACCGATTTCCAAATTAGAGCCACATCGAATTGACGTGGGAGGGCATGAACCGATCCGACAAAGGGTCCGAGTAGTGTCCGAACACATCAAGCTCATTATGTGGAAGGAAGTCGATGAAATGCTCCGAGATGGAGTGATTCGACCATCACGAAGCGACTGGAATAGTCCCGTAGTGATGATTAAGAAATCCAACGGGAAATATCGATTTTGCATCGATTTCCGTCGGGTAAATGACGTGACGAAGAAGGATGCCTATCCGGTTGCAAATATGACCGGAATCCTCGACGAGTTACGGCAAGCCAATTATCTGACGACACTCGATTTGAGTGCCGCTTATTGGCAAATCCCGCTGGCAGAGGACTCGAAAGAGATCACTGCATTCACGGTGCCAGGAAGGGGGTTCTTCCAATTCGAACGCATGCCGTACGGATTGACGAATGCACCCGCCACCTTCCAAAGGGCTCTGGACAGAGTCATCGGTCCGGAGATGTACCCCCACGTCTTCGTGTACTTGGACGACATTATTGTCGTCTCCAAGACCTTCGAAGACCACCTAAAATGGCTGGGGAAAGTTCTCGACAAGTTGCGGTCGTATGGCCTCACAATAAATCGAGAAAAGAGTGTATTCGGTCGACCCGAGGTGAAATATCTCGGGTTCGTCGTGAATAGCCAAGGGCTCCAGGTCGATCCGGAGAAAACCTCGGCAGTAGTGGATTTCCCAGTCCCGAAGAATCTGAAACAAATTCGTCGGTTTCTGGGAATGGCTTCCTGGTATAGGAGGTTTATACCAGAGTTTGCAACCATTGCGCAGCCGCTGACCCGTCTGACAAAGGCGAATCAGCCCTGGCAGTGGACCGAAGAACAGCAAGGAGCGTTCGAGGCGCTGAAAAAGCATCTGACATCAGCGCCCACCCTTGCCTGTCCCGACTTTGGGCTGCCCTTCACCCTGCAAACGGATGCTAGCAGCGTCGGACTCGGAGCCGTACTTACACAAGTACAGGATGGACAAGAGAGGGTGATAGCGTACGCTAGCCGCTCCCTCACGAGCCCTGAGACGAGATACACGGTGTCTGAGCAGGAATGCTTAGCTGTGGTATGGGCAATTATGAAGTTCCGTTGTTACTTGGAGGGTTACCCCTTCACCGTGATCACGGACCACAGCGCCCTAAGGTGGCTTCATAATATGAAGGACCCGGCCGGAAGGCTAGGCAGATGGAATCTCCGGTTACTGGAATACGATTATAAAATCGTCCACCGGAAAGGTGCTCTCCACCACGTGCCCGGCGCCCTGTCGCGAGCACTGGAGGGAGCCACGGAAGCGCTCACGATGGCCTTGGAGACCGGAGATAAATGGTATCGTCGGGACGCAGAAAGAATCCCCGAGAAATTCCCCACGTGGAAGGTCTCGAAGGGACGATTGTACCACCGGAGGCCGAGCGCCATCGCCTCCGTGGACAATACGGATCTCAATGAGTGGAAGCTAGTCCTCCCTCGAGAGATGAGACGGGCAGCCATCCAGGAATGCCACG
>NW_011887988.1:53758-59949 GCF_000806365.1 Fopius arisanus
AGAGGACAGCCCTGAGAGGCCTGGAAAGGCCTCCCAGGGGAGGAGAGCGCAAAGAACCGTGCTCAGCGTCGCGAGTGATGGCGACGTTGGGCCTGGAAAGGCCCAGAAGGATTTGGGGTTTCTCCGGGTGGACCACTCCCACTCTACCTAATCACAACTGAGGCTAGCTGGGCATGTGGCATGTCCAGCGGCCAGAAAAGTCCCTCGGGTAGCCGCATAGGCCCTGCGGGCCGGTTTTGTCAGACCTTCCGAAAAGGTCTGGCTGGCGTCCGACACTTTAGAGGCATGGACATTGGTCGTAAGGGATGATTCTCCTGAGCGAAATACCCCGGGAAAATCCCCCTTACACCGTGTATAAAAATGTTAAAGATGCCGGTAATTGTTTGTATTATTGTAACTATTCCAATAAAAATGAACACGATATTCCCACAGGTTTTGAGCTCATGCCACGCTTTGTGAGCCGCTGACGTGGTCATCTCTTCCAGCATGCCCCTGTCTAGAAACCGTCCCATTGAGATTATTCTGGTCGGCAGAGCTTCTCCGTTAGCCGCTCGGACGATATTGCTCACTACTGCTGAAGTCTCGGCCTTAGTTAGTAGTCGGCAACGTAATTTTTCCATGTCGGTTTCGCTGTATATGCCAGTTGTGGCTAAGTTCTTTATTTTTTTGTACTCCCACTGGATGGGTTTAACTGGATCGGAAATCAAAGGTAATGGGGCTCTCATTTGATCTGGATTTAAAGTATACCAGATACCATTAATCAGGAATACTGTGGGGATCGCTGAGTGAGAATCGATGGTCGTTTCACGGCGTACCAGTATTCTAGATACCCCGGTCAGAAAATATGTCTCATAATTATACGTAACTGGGATTTCCAGATAGCAGTTCTTAGTTTTTCTCAGCGTAACAGGTACAGCTGTGCACTTAATGATCGATACCGTTTCGCCCGTACGGATTGCGTGCTAACCAGGTTTGTTCATGAGGCTGTAAGCAAACATGTCCGGGGAAGAAGAGGCTATTGCTAGGGCGTTGTTCAAGACGGTTCTTTGGGCTTCGCACTGGTTGAAACGGATGCGATAATACTGTTCATTTGGTTCCTGAGGTGGCGTTCCACGTACACAATTTTTGCGTTAACGTATTGTATGAAGTCTACATTTTCGATGTCGATGATTTTTCTTGTGGGGAAGGTGTTTCCTGGAAATGGCTCCATTGAGAATAATTTTGAGATCTCCGTTTGAATTAAGGGGTATCCGCAGTTTGAGCTACGTGCCTTTTGCTCAAGTGAGAATATATACTCTGGGGTCGAGACAATATACGTGACTGAGTCTCTGTCAGTTGCTTCAACTGTGGTTGCCTTTTCACGATAGAGTAGTGCGGTGTACCTGCTGAATTTACAATCATCCTCAGTTTTCGCAGACCAATGCTTGGGTTCCTGTTGAGTCCGGACAAGACTCTTCTCAGTAGTCACATTTTGCGCCGGAGCGTAGGCAGACCCTATTCGATTCCAATTCTACGCTTGCAGTGTAAGTGCTATAGTATATCCGAACGATCGCGTGAACTACTACATTATCCCATGTGCCAATGGATCGCTGTATTGAGTTCGCTTGCATTTGCCGTCGATTGAGGTACGCCCAGCAAATGTAATTGGCCTGCTATTGAGGATGTCCTTAGTCAATCCATTAAGCGCTGCGTTGTATGAAAGTTGCAATGAATCGGTACCATGCATTTTCTGACATTGTTGTTGGTCTAGTCCAACAAGATAAGATCTCCCTTCGATAGTTTTGCACTAGCGAGATGTGGGAGAACATTCCGCAGGAGTGGATGGTTCGGTCTATCTGTACGCGACATTCATCGATTCGTAATTGACCATGCTTATTTAATTGTATGAGTTCGATGTCGACCCCGGTAGAGTTCGGCTCTGCCGGTGAGAGGTTGCTGGGGGCTACTTCCAGGAGGATATGAGGTGATGTTCAATGTACACCCGCCCCAGTCATAACCCATGAGTCCATTAGTTGTCTGGAGGGTTGTGGCCATAATTAGGAGGGGTATTATGAGCGCTGCCGGGGGAATCATCTGGAACAGGTTTGAGCGTTGTACACGGTATTTGAGCGAGAGTAGGGCGGAAAAACGAGAAGAAAAGGAAAAAGAAGGGGGGGGGGGGTCGTGCAAGCATCCCGCGTGGGTCGTAGTCTAGTTATTATACTATATTCTGGTTGCCGTCTCCCTATTTATTTAATTAACTACCTGCATTCGAGATAGTCGCAATTTGTTGGTGTTGACTTTCTTTTGATTTCCGGCGAATGATGCCAGGTCGCACAATTCGTCCCAGTCTTCCTGAGCACTTGCATACTGTTTCAGATATTCGGTCAGGACGTGGTGGGACCTTTCAGTGGATCCGTTGCTTTGTGGTCTGTAGGTGGTATTGGGTTATACGAAATCTTTTGGCGATTTTCTTAATGAGAGCTGACAGGAAATTTGATCCTTGGTCAGTGAGAACAGCTTTTCGTGATCCAAAATAACAAATTAAGTTATTAACTAGGGAGCTTGCGATTTCACTGGAGTCCCCGTTCCACATTGAAATTGCTAAGGAATATTTAGTTAATAAGTCCTGAATATTCAGTATATATTGATGATCGTTTTTAGTCTTCTTTAAAGGGCCCACCAGGTCCATCGCGACTTTCTCAAAGTCTGACATAGACGTGTCGGTGATGATCATTATCGGTGATTGGCTGCTTAGTTTTAACTCGGACTAATTTCTTCAACTGACATTCTCGGCAGTTGTGTATTAAGTCAATTACATCCTGCTTCGTACTTGGCCAGTAATAATTTTGTCGCAATCTATTAAAAGTTTTAGTAATACCTTTGTGACCGTTGATGGCTCCTGCGTGATATTCTAACAAAATTCCAGGGCGGTCATTCGCGTCTGGGGTTTCTACCTCCTGAGTACAGATCACCACCTTCACTTCTAACCCCTCGACTGTGTCTACCAGTTTCTGCTCTATCGATTCCCACGGAATTTCGTTAAAATTTTCTGTTTTAGCTATACTGAATGATTTTAGATTCAATTCCGTTACTGCGTTATATACTGAGGTTAATCCTTCCAGCATGTCTTCCTCTGTAGTTATATCAGATCTATGCCTTTTTAGTGACAACATTAGCATATATTTTTTTTGATGGGGTATTACTTTGACGCGACTTACTGTAACTTCTCCATAGGGGAAGTCAATCTGTCTAATAATTCAACGGCTCCGTTATCGCAGGCTTCGCCGGCAACTGTCGTAAATATTAAATAATTATCTCTGCGTATGGATAGGTTATCCCGACACTCGATGACTTTATTTGATAAGGTACAAAACAATATCGTCCATATAAACGAACACCTCTTTACCCTGTAGGCCTACCAGCACCCTATCCATCATTCTTTGGAATGTGGGTGAGACGTTCTTGAGTCCGAAGGGCATCCTGGTAAACTCATAATGTTAATAGGGGGTCGAAAATGCTGTTTTATGGATGTCGTCGGGGTGAATGGGTATTTGGTGGAATCCGCTGGCAAGGTCGAATGTCGAGAAGTAGTCGGCTTGTCCTAGTTGATCTAGAATTTCGTTTATGTTGGGTAAAGGGTAGGCATCTGCGAGAGTTTTTTCGTTAAGGGCGCGATAATGGATTACCATCCTCCATCTCTTATTTCCCTGCGAATCCTCCTTTTTTGGGACTACCCAAATAGGTGACTTGTAGGGGGACTCAGATGGTCGGATGATTCTCCTAGCCTCTAGTTCGTCACATTGCCTCATTATTTCTTCCTTATGGATAGGTGGAAAAGTGTATTGCCTCTTAAATACAGGGGTATCGTCGATAGTGTTGATTCGATGAGAAATCGCGTTGGTGGCTCCTAGGGGTTCGCCTTTCAAAACGAATAGATCCTGATTTATTTAAATAAGTGTTTCGATGGCCGATTTTTCGGTCTCCGTAAGGTGATCGAGGTTAATTAGTGTTTTTAGAGTCGTCGCGCGTTTAGGGGTCAATTCTCCTTTAGTTCCGACATTGATTAGGGCCGCGACAGGGTCTGGAAAGACAAACCAATTCGATTTTGGATTCAGATAATTTAATCTCCTGATATTGTAATTCGGTTCGTCATTTAAGAATACTTGTTCGAGTTCATCAGGATCTCCCTTGCGTCTCGCCTTCCCTTGTACTTTTGAGCCAATTACACTTTTCCAGTTTAATTATTGGGGTGGGTAGGATTAGATTATGATCACTTTGATTGACAACGTGTGCAGTAGCTGTTCCTTTCAAGTTTCGTTCTAGGCCTCCTACTATACATACTTTGTCTGAAATGTAGATATCAGGCAGGAGACCGATTGAGGGCGAGTCTTTGGTTAATCGGACTATGAATGCACCTGATGAATATTGTGGTACCGATTGACAGTCGACGTAGGTGATCTCCATGACTACATCCAGAAATGAGAAGGTCTGATATTCATAGGAGAGGGTAGCCTTGAATTTATGGAAAAATTCCGCGCCGATAATTCCTGCCTGGGCAGTGGGGAAGGTGTTAGTCTCGACGTGAAATTTTATGGCATGATTATGAATTCCAATGGTGACTGAGCCTAGAGTTCGAAGTACTATTGTCCGTTATACCATGCAGATCGATAATTTCTGAGTTATCTATTGGGGTCTGTAGTTCCAGCGCCCCTAGTTTTATAAGAATTACTTCTGCGCCACTATCGATCATCACAACCGTAGGTAATTTTAATTGGAAAGTATGCAAAGTGACGGATGCAATTCTGGTTTTCTTAATTTTCATATGGGTGGTTCGAGCGTGGTCAGTTACGGTGCTTTTTCTAAGGGTTGGGACAATGTTTTCTTCATCTGCAGTTTCGGATGTTTCGGGAAGAATTATCAGGTTTGTGGTTGTATGTTGGGAAGTTTCTTTAATGAGTGACTTTTTGATACTGGTTACAATCGTTCCAGAATCTGATGCTATTTTTCTCGTGAGGTGGGATAACTCGCGGCCTTCGTGTGATTTTTCAGCAAGAGTTTGGGAAACGCTCTCACTAATCTTTGCTCTACTGCCAAAATTAAGCTGTGACAACGGCTTAATTTCTAATTAAGGCCTCAGGGAAGGCTGTGCCCTGATGAGCTGGTTCGCGGCACTTAAAAATTTTCTCAATTCATCTTCATATAATTTTGAGTTCCTGTTTCTGGGTTATGAATTCTCGTTCCTAATCGTAATTTCTTTGGATTCTGACGGTTTTGTCGAATGAACGTTGTCTGTGCGAATTTGTGGGTATTGCGGATTCTGTAAAATTCTTGTTTCAGGGAGCTGCGGTACTCGTCCTCGCGGCTCCTCACCTGCCCCAACACCATCCAGCCAGTCCTCCTTGTTTTATCGTTAATCGGCTCTTCTTTGGTCCCGTATTATTTTACTCAAGTAGTCGTAGTTTTATTATATGCGTATCAAGGTAGGTTTTGCCGGTGATACCAGGGTGAGAAATGCTGTTTCGTCCTCCTTTCACAATTCTATTAGGCAACCCCTTTTCATTACGTTTTCGTACTTTTCATCTTATGTCCTTCTAATTGTTTGTTTTCCCAACTGGTGCGGCTTACTTTCTTCTGAACTCCGTTATTTTATTTTAACTAGTGTAAGTAACACTACGCAAAATCACTTATGATATATAGTCACGTTTCAATACGTTTCTCGCGCCCAGGAAAGGTCGCTGATCAGAAAAAATCGATCCACACATATCAGAGAAATCATGCTTTCACGTTCCCACATTGTCGATACTCGTGCTTCGTCGACCAGAATCGGTTATAGTGTTACGTCCCTATCGATGATGAAAGGTTATCATTTTAGTAATTGACACCTATGAGATATAACTCCGGTTGTCAGTGGATAGCTATATTCCTTAGGTAGGTTCCACTAATCAAGGCCACTATGCGTGGCTGATCAATTAAGACACAAGTTGATTTAACTAGAGTTTTAACAGTTTTATTTGTATTTTAACTTCACTTGATTACACTTGGTTTTACAAACTTGTTAAAATAACTTATACAAAACGCGATTTACTATTATGAACACTTTGAATTAAAGAAATCCTTTGATTTACTTTTAGTAAAATATATTCACTTTAAATTGAGATGGAGATTATTAAATCTTCGGAGTTGAATCAGAGTTGGAATTAAGAAGTAAT
>NW_011887988.1:61358-62915 GCF_000806365.1 Fopius arisanus
AAAAAAAAAAGTGAAAAATGGAATTTGTGTTGGCTGGTGCAGAGGGTCGTGGAGACGTTGCCCAAGTGAGTTTGTGTTTGTTGTGTTTTAGTTGTTTGTTATTATTATTATTATTGTCATTGTTATCTATTTATCGAATTATTTTATTATATATATATTTTTTCTTTTTCCTCTTTTTTGTGTTTTATGTGTGTTTGTGGTTTTTTTTGTTTTAGTTGGGATGGAGGAGTGCTTTGGCCGGATTGGCCAGAATACTTCTGTGTCTGGTGTGGCTGCCGTCCGACGGGATGGAGAGAAACCTGGTGGGCCTTGAAAGGGTGGTGAAAAACATTGTGGCCATTTTGAAGGGGCAATTTCGTTGTGGGGAAATAGTGAGTATCTATATATATATATATATATATATATTCTTTTATTTTTTTTTTTATTATTATTTATTTATTTATTTTGTTTTTATATTTTTTGTTGTGTTTTTTTTTATAGAATCGCCCATTTTTGCGAATCGAGGGATTCGTCAGTATTGCGGAGATCCAGGCTGCGCGGAGGAGAAAGAGAGAAAATCGTCGATTCAACGATTTGTTGCAGTGGGAGTTGGGGGTCATGGAGGGTTTTCTCTTCGAGGACTACTTGGGGATCCGGTGGATGGAGGAAGGGCGCTGGGGACAGAGGAATCCCATCGTCGATTGGGACGTAGAGATGGAACACTAGGTTAAGAGTTTTAGTTTGTAAGAATTAGTTTTAAGTCAATTATGTTAGATATTAAGTGGATTAGTCTGTAGGAAAATTGTGAGAAGGGATTTTTTTTTTTTTTTAAATTTAATTTGTATTGATATTTGTATGTTGTTTTTAGGAGAAAAAGAAAGAGAAAGTAAATAAACAGCTTTTTTTTTTAAAAAGAAAAGAAAACTTTTTTTATTCACCTGAGTGTTTTTTAGGGATTTATTGGGAAAATTTGGGGAAACGATAGGGTTGGGGTTTCTTTTTTTTTGTTTCCAAGTTTACTTGTTTATTTCTGAGGGGAATTTTATTTTAAATTAATTTTATTAATATTATTTCTGTTTCGTTTTTTTTATTTATTTATTTATTTTTCTGAAGGGGATTTTTATCTTCAATTAATTTTATTAATATTTTTTTTTTGTGTGTGTTTTTTTTTTTTTTTTAAATTCATTTATTTATTTATGTATTATTATTATTATTATTATTATTATTTATTTATTTTTTTTTTAAAGAATTTTCATTTTCAATGGATTTTTTTTTTTTATTATTTATTATTTTAATATGACTTATGACTTATGACTTATGTGACGGTAGACGGTCCTTTGAAAGAGGAGTGCACAAGCAGCCTTGCGGCCATTTTGCGCTCTGCCTGAGGCAGCCGTCTAGTCGACAGGTGTCAGCATCTGTGCCCTACGTGCGAATTCGTAGAGTCCCTTGAAGCCGTCCCTGTCGACGTAAAGGTCTTTAAGGCAAGTGGTCTCAAAGATTTCCAATCGGAGCTCGTCAAGACCACCGCATTTTGTGCTAAGATGGTGGGGGTCCTCCTCCACCAAACCGCATCTC
>NW_011887988.1:70916-72398 GCF_000806365.1 Fopius arisanus
CGCGCCTGAATTGGGTTTGAGTTCCCCGCTGTGGCGCCAGATCTTTGGGGAACTTGACCGTTTCCCGTAAGCTGAGCGGCTTGACCTGCGGCATTATTGGGGGTATTGGAAGTACCTTTTTTGCTCATATTATAAGCTCTTTTACGACAATCATTAATTACATGCCCTAGATTTTTGCAATAATTACAAACTGGAATATTACTATTTCTGTTATATGAATTCGCTTGATTGAATGATCCACTTGAACTCGGTCCGACTCGATTTGAGTTGAAACTGTTTCGATTTGAATTAAAAATGTTTTGATTTTGGTTACATGAGTTTGAGTTAATTCGTTGTAATCTTCTACAGTCAATAGTGTTGTGATTCGTCATTTTACAATTCGAGCAATATTTTCTTGTTTGAAAGTTGGTTCGATTAGCATTAGTCTGAGCGACAAGACAACTCTTTTGATTGAGATTAATTGTTCTAAATTTATCAATTTCTTGATCTTGTTGGAAAATGAGTTCATAGTCCATAGCTGTTTCAGAGGCTGTGGACATGTCTGTGAATGAATGATGTCTCATAGCCCAGCGGAGATCAGAGGTGAGGCCTCTAATAAAACATTGAACTGATTTAACTTGCGCCTGAGCTCTATGCTCGATTTTTTGCGTTTCAGAGAGATTTTCGGCTGCATCAAGAGCATTACTCAAGTGTGCAATAATTCGAAAACTAAAATCTGAGACTGATTCATTTGGCCTTTGATAAAATCTCGAAAGATCGTCCAACCACTGACTTGGTGCTTTTCTAGGTAGATAATGTCTTTTTGTGAATGCTATGAGCTCATCAATTGTTAAAACTTTAGAGATCATTACACGATTGAGCATGGGGTTTTTTAAGATTCTTTTTAATAATTTCAATATGTGTTGTTCTGAATAAGGTGGGACTAAAGATTTTGCTTCTTCGCATGATGCAATAAAATCGCTAGTAGGATAATTTGATCCATCAAATTCAGGGATGGCTTTGATAAAATCTTTCGCGGAATTGGGATCTATATTTCTCATTGCGTTAAATGCGACTCGGTCTTTCGGATTCATTGTTGTTTTTTTTTATATATATATAAATCTATACGGATACGTAAGTAACAAATTGGAGTTTTTTTTTTTTAGAAAGATTAATGAATTAATTGACTTACAATGCAGCAAATGAGAAAGAATGAGACATAATATGTTGTAGACTTCGTCGATAAAGTTGGTATTCGTAGTTGAAGGGCTGGATGGGTGGGTTGTCCTTAGGCTGGATTTCTTCTTGCCGACGGCTAGCTGCACAGGACTCCACGTAGACCCGGGGGTGTGATTGAATAGAATTTTAGAAGCTGGATTCGAGTGGGCTGGATGCGTCTCCGTTGATAATTTTTTTAGATGATGATTTTTTATTTCTTTTCACGTGTTCTTGTTCAATTGATTTTTTATGCTCATTAATTCGTTGATTAATGAGGGTTTTTTT
>NW_011887988.1:74938-89664 GCF_000806365.1 Fopius arisanus
TATTTTAGTACCCCAATAAATAGTCCTAAATTAATCAATAGAAAGTTTTCCTCTCTATCTCTGCGCGATTCTCTCACTAATCAGAATTCCTGCGTAACCTAGCATGGTACACTTCAGTGTTTTATCCCACACAATACGAGCCCATTTAACTTTGGCCTCCGTTTAGACTTGACTGGTCGCGGTCAATTCAGTTTTGGGGGTCACCCTCTTGAGAAAATAACCGATCGTCCAGCCGCCCGTAGGCCGCAACAATATAACTGATTCAAAAAGTGTGAATCATAATTCTATCACGTTCCATTATATAGATTTTCTTTAGACAGGTACTAAGGAATATAATTGTCGTCAGAGATTGCGTGTAACTAGATTGGTCATTCACTACGGAGTGAATTATGTGAGACCTCTGGTGCGCTTAATGGTTGCACATAATCCTCTTGATAATTGATAAATCGCAGTTACATGAGTTGCCGAACGATACGGTAAATGTATTTAGAGATTTTATAAATTTTTCATCATCAGATAGGCAATTTTCGAATTGGCTCAACTTTGCATGGAATTCCTTTTGAAATTAGACAGAGAAAATATGAGAAAACTATGATTTATTACTGTTTCGAAGAAGGAATTTGTTTTTTTTAGACCATGATGTTCTGCCTGTATCCAGGTAGTTTAGATACTCATAAACAGATAGTATGCAAACTTTGAAACGTGTATTGGTTGGATATCAAAGAGAAAAATATCAGATCCGAAAAGCAATCAAGTAGACTAATTGTGAAGCAGAAAAATGTTGAAGTTGGTCGCGGTCCATGTTGATGAAGCGGGAAATCGACCACTTTGAATCCACTAAAATTTTGGGTCAAGTCAATTTTTAAATTGATAAATTTCCGAACTGAGTCGCGTTAGAAGCAGGATAACTTTGAAAAATGCTATGTTAATTGAAAGTAAGCCAGTAATGAAATTATAGAAACTACTAAGAGTGTCTAATTTACTTACGAAGTGAGTGAATTAGTAAATTGAACACTTTAGAATTTGGTCTTCCTAAAATAGGTAGTCCCTCAGGAAGATTACTGGCGAGGTGCAGCGTTTCTAGAATAAGTAACTGTTGAAGTGGTAACCTGGAAAGTGGATCACCCCTACAGTGGGCCACTCCTCAAGGTGCACAGTCCCGATTCATTCATAGCCCATTCATTGTGCCATTATTGGGGTAGATCCTTCCTGATGTGGCCCACTTCTGAAATAGATCCTGTGATGTCCAAAAGAATTTGGGGCAAACGCCGAATTTCCCAACCCTTAAAAATGTAACAGCGAACAGTCAGCTGTTGCACCACGAGGCCCGATTGGAAATGGGCCGTGGGAACGGCAGAGCCAGCGGGACCAGCAACAAGTGGAACGCGGGCAGCGCTGAAAGCGCTGAACCAGCAAACTACCCCACCCGCGAGAATTCAAACGAGATCAGGTCATATCACTCCACCAATGACAAACCGACACAGAAATCAACTCCAACGATATAAACTACCAAAAATCAACTGGTAAATGCAGTCTAGAAACATACGCGGTGTTGTTAAAACCTTGGTGGAGTGATACCAAGTCCTGATCTGAAAACTAAATCCTTCCCATACAACCTTTAAATTATTAAGCTTGTGCGCGGTAACTCATCGAAAACTTAGTAGATGACTATCGGATCTAGTAAATCAGGGAAAAACTTCCTAAATTCGGGTTCGCGGTACCTCATACAGATAAGAGGTTTTACAATTCGTGCTGTGTGGACATTCTCATTGTGAGGGACTTAGTTGAGCAGAAAATATATAACATAAACATTTCTTAAACACAAACACATAAATCAAATACAAGTGGGTGAACGTACCTGACTAGTCAAGTAGTTATATCAGTGTAAAACCTATCTAACACTGTTAACGAAAGGAAGCAGGAAGACCGAGGGACTCACCACAAAAAGGGAACGGAACTAAATAACTTTAGCATCAATAGAATACAATTGCGTGAGTACGCTTTAATTAAGCAAAAGAAAGAAGTGTCCTAGATTTAAAGAAAGATTCCAAGGCCAACCTTTAAAACGAAAATTTATTGAAACATGTATACTTCCTCTCTGTAACTTCTCTTGTTTAGTAAACATTTGCTCTCTGTAACTTTTCTTGTTTTGTAAACATTTGCTATTAACTAAATAAATGTACCAAGATTTTCAGAACAAAATAGTGTCAAAAATATCTTAGCTGCCTTCAGCATCCTTGAAAACAAAATTCAAAAACCCTCAACAACAATTTTAGCTATTTTAGACATAACAATCCCTTCTGCAGCCGGCCACTCCTGCAGTTGCTCACTTCTGGTATGGATGGCCCCCAAAGTGGGTCAATCAAGAAGTAACTTACTCCCGAAGTTACTTACACCCAAAGTGGATTTCTTCGGAAGTTGCTGGCTCCTGAAGTGGGCCACTCCTAAAGTTGCTCACCTCCCACATTACTCACTCCTTATATGGATCAATACTGAAGTTATACAGTGAATCACCTTTAAGATAGAAACATATGAAAACAGGTAGGTTTTCAAGAAGCTGAAAACTAAAGCTGAGGTAGGCTGCGCCACGTGTTAAAAATTTAATGGCCAGTCCACTGATTTCCATGGGGGTTTTGTGGGGATAAATGGGAGATCATGTGGGATCAGCACAGATTAACTTCTAATTTGGACAATTAATAGATGTTTCTCAACTAGATTCCCAAAAAATGGACTTATGATTTGACTTTTGAGGACTTGAGTGTAAAGTGGCAGTGAAGTTTAAGTCACTCTGGAGTACTGAATAAATCTATAAATAAAAATTCGTACGAATTTCATTCCCATTATTAAATCTCCTCTACACTTCCCCCCCCCCCCCCCCTGCTCAAGGTGGCACTTGCGGCTATAAAAAAAGTTTGGATGGACGATGGAGCCACAAATCACTCATCAATTATCACAAAAGTTAGGCAAAGATTCATGCACGTGACTGATTGGAGGTCAGCGGATAATTTATTACCAGTTTTGATGTGAGACAACTGTCTCTCCCAGTGTAGCAGAGAACGCAGGAATTAATTTAGAAATAATCGGGAAGCGCTGAGGATTTATTCTCATTATTGAGGATAGTGAATTATGATTAAGCATCGCGGAAAATTAAGATGCGTGTCGCGCATGCCCAAATGATTAGGATTGGTGGATGATGATGTTATCCCCACCAATGACATCATTTCCTTGCGTTAGCTACCTGTTGTGGATTCTCACGTGGTCGCGAAAATCACTTCCCGTTTGGTGGTTATGTGGAGCGGACCTGTAACGGTTTCGTTAATGAGGGACGCTAAGCTACGTTGAGGGACGCCATTAGACGCTTTGGAGGAATTTTGGGATTTCGAGGAGATCTCCGGGAGATTTGAGTGAGCGTGGTGGCCGATCTTTTGTTGTATTTATTTATCAATTCGTGGATTTATCAAAGGATCCCACCCGACGTGGCTTGGGTCAGGAGCTGCCAGAGCGCAAGATGACTAGTTTGTTATATGAAATACCGGGCGCCAGTCAATTTTGTCAAGATTGACAACTTGAATAATTAATTACTAAATTTGAAGGCTAGAACAAGAGACAACGTGAGTTGGGGTGGACACGACTTTGGAGAGCCAATAGAAAGCCAAAGAGAGAGGGTAAGACAGAGACAGAGGGCTGCTGACAATATGTTCTCGAAACCGTCTCTCCTGGCGTGGTGTGAGGCAGTAGACAATTATTCACACCGTTAATTTAACAATACTCATATTGTAAACAAAATATGCCACGAGCCTATACAAAATACTTAAAATACAATAATCATGACAACTATTAACTTGACAAAACCGTTAGTTGCCGCAGTGGTTTACAATGAATATGAGAGGTTCGTCAGCCGGAGCGAGAGTAACTTACCTCAGCACGCTGGACACTTGTTGGACGTAGACCCGTCGGATAATCGATATTCCGGCGAAACTCCGTTGACGAAAATAAGGGCTGAGCCTCCTAATTGGCCAGTAATGACGTGACATGAATTTAATAACATAGGCTTGGAATTCTCAATAATTTTCCATTGGAAAATTTTGAGACTGACATTGGGGGAATTTCTATTGACGTGTCACATCCGAATATACATTTTCCGCCAAAAATGTTGTATCCGAGATATATCTTCAGGATACATATTTGTTCCGTGGGACTTCTCCCTTAGTAACACTGGTGAAGCTAGATCTTTCCTTAATGACCCTTCAAAAGCTATACTTTTTCTTAGTGACTCATGAAAAGCTAAATTCTACCCTTGTGACTTTTGTGAAGCTTGACTCTCCCCTAATGACCCTCGTACAGCATGACTCTCCCCTAGTGACCCTTGGAAAGTCAGACTTTCCCCTTAGTAACGCTTAAAAACGTAGATTCTGCCCTAGCGACACTTGAAAGGCTAGGCTCACCTTTAGTGAATTTCTCGACGCACACCCTTTACCAATCGACTTAGTCGACGCTTTACCCTTTTCCAACTTACTCTTTCGATGCTTGACCCTCTCACAAGTTATTCTCTCGACACTTTACCTATATATTGTTCGCATAGATCTATATACACTTATTGGGATCATTTTTTTTTATAGCTACGATTGCCATTTTGTATAGAAGGTGTTCGGTATCCAAAAACGGGGGTGAAATTTATGGGTTCAGATAGTCTTAGAATCCGATCTTGAATTGGTGTATATAACCTTATGCAAATATTTTCATTTATAGCTGCAAGCGCCATCTCGAAAAGAGGAGAGGGGAATTGAAATAATAGAATTTAAATTCATAGGTACAAGTTGATTCAGAATTCGATCGTAAAACGATATGTGCATAGAATTTTCACAGAAAATTTTTCTATAGCCACCAATGCCCTCTTTGAAAAGAGGTTCCTCCTCTTACCTTTCCTCGCCTGATCATGGGCCTCCGCTTCCGGCTCCCTGGCGATTTTTTCTTAATCATTCCTCCCCCGGAATCCCGCCTCGTCCCGCCCTTTTTTCCTCCCTTAGGCCCGCCGGGCGCCTCAACAGGCGCCAGGCACCTTCCCACCTCCCACGCCTTCCCTCTCCAACATCTCCCTTTCAATTTCTTTCCAGTCCACCCTCTCACTCATCCTCCATTCACTCGTTACCGACTTTTTCACTCTCCCCCACTTGCACAAATTGCTCTCTCAAACATTCGCCAGCCAAACTGTTTCCCTCCCCATTCAGCAATTTTTCCCTCAAAATTCCACGCTCTCTTCCTCATTCTCACTGCCAAACTATCTCTGCCTACTTCCTCTCTCACCATGTACCCTGGACCCTGCTTTTTCACTCCAAATACCCATTTCATATATTTCTCCTTTATCGCATCCATTCTCATACATTCATCCCAACCCCAATCTTCCACCCCGTAGTAGCACATTGTCGCTGACACTAAAACATCAAGCAACCACATCCTTCTCCTCCAATCATTCCTAAACCTCCCTTTACCAATTGCCCACACCTTCTCCATCATTTTTCCCGCCACTTCCGTTCTCACTTTCACATGCAGATCATCACTTCCATTCTTCGACAACCAATATCCCAAATAGCAAAATTCAGTCACTTCAGTCACTTCTTTCCCATTCATTCTCCATTCCTTTTTTCTCTCTTCTTCTAAACTCCATCATTTTCGTTTCCCCTACATTTACCGTCAGATCCTTCCCTCTCACATACTTCTCGAACTCCCTCATCATCAATCTCATACCTCCTTCCGTGTCCGCCAAGAGTACTGCATCATCCGCATACGCTAGATGATACAGCCTCCTCCTCCCCAGAATAACTCCCCCCTTCCCTTTTCCGCTGGAGCAATCCTCTAGATCCGTTAAACAAAAGCGGGCTCAGTGGGCATCCCTGTCTCAAACCTCTCCCAGTCCAGAAAGCCGCCCCCCCCCCCCCACCGCGGCCACCCTTCCTATAGTCTCCTCAAATGCTTACCTGATCCTTTCTATCGTTCTCTCCTCAATCCATCTTCCACTCATTGTTTCCCATGAAACCTCTCTGTTTACGCTATCGAAGGCCGCTTTGAAGTCCACGAAAAGCGCGGACGACCTCCTCCCTTTCTCCTGAACCGCCCTGTTGATGGAGAACTTCAGCACGAAAATATCGTCCATAGTTCCCATCCCCCTCCTGAAGCCCGCCTGATTATGCGGTATCACCTCTATTGCATCCGACTCCTCCTCTAATCTCTTCATTAACAGTTCCATATAAATCTTATGCGACGCTGGGATCAGCGTAACCCCACGGTAATTCTCTACCTGGTTTCCTTGCCCCTTTTTCAGCATCGATGCCACCATCCTAACGCCATCCATCCACACCGCCCTTACAATCAGATCCGTTTAATTAGCCCCCCATGTATAGATATTCAAAATTTTCATTTTTTTTCTAATTGAAGTAGTTGTGAAGAAGTTTGCTAATAAAAAACATTTGCTACTTAGTACTTTCTTTTAAATAATTTTTTTTTAAATTAACCCTGAAAAAAAAGCCGTTTGCCCCGCTCTTTCATTATTTCCAATAAAATTTTTCACCAATCAGTAGCAAATTGTTTGAAGATTTTTGCGAGTTCATCAAAAGTTGTCAATGCACTCCCATTATTATGTAAAATATCAATTTCCGGTTCACACCCCTGTAAACACACGGTCTCAATATCGATCCAATATGGCCGCTGAGTCATTTTGGAGTAAAGTTGTGTGGAAGTTTTTCAGTGCAATGGGAATAAAATTATTTGTTTAATCGATAACAAAAGTAAGTATTTCCATTGAATATTTAGGAGTTCAGTGTAGTGAATAGTGTCTAGAATTTCCATGAATACCTTTCCATTCATCGGAAGTGTTTTCGTCACATGTTTTTATTTCTATTTCAATACTCTCGTGGAATAATTAGTATCCCGTACTCCCCATTACTCATTCATCAATATGATTAATTATTCCATTTCTGCACAGGTAAAAATAGAAAGGGGACCTTTCCTTAAATCATCCTACAAATTTACTCCTCCAGTCTCCGAATGGCTTTCAGCAACACCAGAAGTGAAAGAAAGAGCAACTGGTGATGCATAACCCATCAAAATGATGAATGTCAACATTGTACGAGTCAATGAATTTCTCATACCATGACATGATGAGAAATATTTATTGTTACATCTTTTTTTGTAGGTTTGAGCGAAATGCCGAGACCCAGCGAATCCCAGAGAAAACTTCTCCATATCGTCCTCAATCACATCGAGAAGCTTCCAATTAAGCATGAGCAGTCCAATGCAAGTACTAGACTTACTTTTGAAAAATTGGAATAAAATGCATTGAATAAAATCAGTATCGAGGATCAATTTAAGCGTTCATTATTTCAAACTCACGTAATCTGGAAATAGCACATGAGGATTTCAAGATATATCGTGAATGCGATAGCCATTTAAATACTTCCAAAAAAAATCAACGACTCTGCATCTTTTCCCTTAAAGTTATGCCCAATTATTTAACAGAAAATTTTAGAATTTTGTGTTATCATTTTCCGAGGAAGAAATTGTGAAATGAACCATAAAACTTTTAAGAACGGGTTTTTTATCGAAAAAGTGCAAATTTTCTTTTTATTTTGTCAAATCACAATAGATAAATGACATTTCCTATAGAAAACAAATGAAATACATTTTTTTGGCCATTTTTGGCTTATCTACATTATTATTATTCGTACTATTATAATTGGGAACTTCATAAAATTGCATAACAATTATCAACAAAACTCAACATTAGTCTATTGAATTTAGTTTGTTAAAAAAACATCATCAATATTTGCAGACTAGAAACAAATTATTCCCCAACCAGACACTCGATAACAAACTTATGCCCCATTAATTTGGTTCATGTGTTAGAAAATACGATAGATGAGTGCTGGATGATCTTGTCCTTTTGGAATCATCAGTCTCTTTTCCTCCATATTCAGACAATCACTTAACGCTCTCCTTCGAACTCTGGACTTTAATGAGACTTTTTCTCTACAACATAGATAGCTCCATGCGGCTCGATTATATCACAACGATCAGGAGATTTAATTTTTCCCAGATGACTTGAGTATAACTCCCACCAGGCAGTCGAATCATTAAGTCGGTAAAAATAAGCAACAATCCCTAATAATAATCCCTAATCAATAATTCCAGCCAGCCTGTATAGGTAGGAAATGAAAATTAGTATACTTGAACCTCCGAAATATTAATGTCACGTACGAAAATTTTTAATAGAAAACCTTAAAGAATTCTATAGGAATTTCGATAAGACTTCTCTTGAATTTTCTCTTGTTTTTTTGCGGTTTCTGTTAACGTGTTCGATAAGAAATTATATAGAAAAACTTTATAGAATTTCATTGCCTATAAAATTTTTTCCGGTCAAATTTTCTAAGTTTTTTCATTAAATTTTTTTGAAGAGAAAAAAAAACTAAGGCACTTAAAAAATTTAAGTGGAAAAAATTCTACATATAAAAAAATAAAATTCTATTTACTTTTTCTATAGAATATTTCCTAGGATTTTCTATCAACAATTCCCGTATTTCCGTGGGACGAAAAATCTGAAGAGAAATGATTACCTGTATTTCATATCAAGAGTTAAAGATGTTGGTATCTCGCTCAGCTTGCAGTGAATTATTTTCTGGGATCGTCCTCTCATTTTTATTTCCAAATTGATAAAAACATGAAAATTAGCGTGACAATTGATCAAACACACTCTCTTGCAACCTTCCATTACACAGGGGACTTTCTGTAACGTTGGGTGGAATTCGAGTGCCTGCTACAAGACAGTGAAGTTCTGTCGATAGAGTAGCTGGCTGTCAATATTTATTATAGAGATAGGTACGGCGTAAGGACCACAGTGTTGACATTCAAATGTTTTATACAAACTAGGAGCATTTGGTAAAGACAACTGCCACAAATTACTGACTGAATCATCTAGATCAAGCACGATAATGTTACTGTCGGGTTCTCTTCGTGTCTTTATAGCGAAGAAATCACTCAATAAAGCCGCCTTATCTGCATACATAGTTTCATTAAACTCTCGATCTTTCAGGGAGACAATGAAACTTAGCAATTTCTTCGAGGAACTTTCAATAGATTCCAAATAATTTTTATCATCTATTGCTGTGTATAGTAAAATATGGATTATCGAGTCCAAAATAGTAGTATTGATCAAGTGGAAGTAGTGCCCATTAATTTGAACATCAGGCATTACTTCTCCAGCAGACAGAAATGGATTGGTGAATGAAGGAAAAGTGTCATTGCTGCCTAGAGTGTTCACAGTGACTTCCCGGAAACTTTTGAGATGCACCGACTCGTCGTTAGTCTCGTTACCCCAGTAAATATCTGGATCGGCTTTATTACGCCAGTTGTCTCTCGGGAAGGTGTCTGAGTCTCTCTGTTTCTTTCGATAATCATCAGCATTTTGATTTTTGGTCGTTGGAGATAAGCGAGTGTGGCTGTAGTTGATTTTATTCAATGGGCGAAGAATAGTTTTCGGAGAAGGAGGAGAAATGATAGGAGTCCTGGGAGGAGTTGCTGATGCATTTAGCTCTGAATTGTCACCCACCCCTCTGGGAAAAATTCTAACATAGATTACTGCACTTGCCTTCACCTTGGTTTTCTGATTAGCAGAGGCTACACCTGATGCTCGATCGTCACAAAACTCCCATGTATCGTTGGGTCGCCAGCAATAACTTGTGTGATGACCTGCACTCGATGAGATAATACCAGCAAGTTGAAATTTATCATCCATTAATTCCAAACATTTTGGCATCACTGCTAACTGGCAATCCAAGACACTACCATCCCTCGTGCTAGGTACATCCAACTCTATGAATATCATATTACCGAGGGCTTTAGGGTTCACCAAAACGTTTCCATTGCAGTATTTATTTCTGTTATTTACTCTTGTACAAGTAGCCAGTTGAGAAACGAAATGAAACTGCAGAGCCTCTTGAAGATTACGATAGCTGTTTTTTGGATTATTATCAACCAGGTCGCTATCAACAGTGAGAGTGGATTTGTGAATCTCGTGTGACCCGCATTGAGAACAGCTGTGGAAACACGTGAGAGCTGGTTCTGATCCAAAACAGCCTTGCCAGATATTTACGACGTGATCGAACATATCAATTTCATTGGACGCCAAAATGTTAGATTCCGGATAATGCAGTTTTACTCTTTCCGGGAATAGTAACTGTAGAAGTTTCGTCCTTTGTACATAAATTTTGGCTTGAGATCCGTTTTTCAAAAATTCCAAGATGAACTGAAGAGTTTTATTTGTTGATTCGATAGCGTAGTCTTTTAATCCCTCATTATTCATCATTGCAGCACCCACGATCTGCACAATCGAATCAAATCCACAAGTGTTAGATGAGAAATACGTTTTACCTGAGATAGATACCTTGCCTTTCTTTACATTGCCATTAATTATTAACCCGGATTTATGAATATTACAAGCCAATCCATTGCGGTGCAGAATATCTGGTCTCGCCTGGAAATATTTTCCTCCATTTTTCTTCAGGGGTTTTTTCCGCTCATCATGAATAACAGTACCTCTTGTTTCATGTGTTTCCTCAACGCGAGCAATCTTTCTAGCCCTTTTCACTGCTCTTTCAGGGCTCTTTATTTTATCTCTAGAATGTTCAGGAATTTTCCTTTGTTCTTCGCAATACTTTCTTTTCATTTTCTCCTTAGAACTTTGAGAAACAAATTCTTTTTCTGAAAAAATAAAGTCTCGATCGGTTCTTTTTGATGGGACAGAATCACTATCACCATCATCCGATGAATCTAACGAGGAAGAATGGCTTGGGACTAGTCCAGAAGAATTGTTTTCGTTTCCGTCAGATAAGTTTTTTTCCTTAATTGGTTTTTGGACTGGCTGTACATTCTCTTTATCGCTACTCTCCTCCTCAGAGTGGTCGCCATCACTGAATCCATTTTTTGATAATCTTGATGGCAATGTTGTACGATTCCTGCTGCTGTTAGAGGCAGAAATGTCTCCATGCTTTGCTCCAGGTTGGTTTATCGGTTTCCCTCTAGTGCTTTTCATGTCTGTCGAAAAAAGCTCAGCCCCGCCACAGTTATTTGTGAACATCCTTTTGAGAAAGAGATCAGCACGTGTCACAGCTCCCTGATTTTTGAAAACTCGACGCTTCAAGTCATTAAAAAAACCCTCTGTGAACGCTGTTGATGATCGATTCACTTTTCGAGGTATCACAGCTGCTGACCATAGAGGAAACTCATAAACAAGTTCAACCAGACGATTCATGAAATCATTCGCATAATAAACATTTAATGTGCCAGACTCTATCTCACATTTTTCTCTCGGATGTTCTGCCATTATACGAAGATTATCGATCCAATTCTTAATAGGACTCTCTTGATTCAAACTTGGTTCCTCGACTTCTTCTTTTATCTCACTAGCAGCCGCACATTCCTCTATACCTTGACCCTTAAAAGGGAAGTTACGACTGGCAATGTATCCCTCCAATTTATTCCTGCAGTCAGCAACAGTACCACCTTCAATTGCTCTGATAATGTCATCATCTGATTTATGCAATCCAATTGTGAGAATTAATAAGAAGAATTCCCGAAATTGCTCCAGATTCTGGGATTCAATCAGGAGACCTAAGGAATACAGGTAGAACTGTCTGACAGTGCTGAAGGGGATTTTTTTAAATACGTTCCATTTAGCAACAGCAATTATGAGGTGAGCGACATCATTTCGCAGATAAGTGTAAACAGGTGGGTAATAGCTACGGTTACCACCGTTTAGAGCTCGTGCAAATAAGACTTCAACGTACACTTTTACTGTCATATTATTGAAAGCTTGTGAAATCCCATTCATCAAAGCACGAGATCTATCGGAGGATATTTGCCCAGGAATAGGTGCACCCATCCTCAACCAGTGTGCGAGCCACCAAGCGAGAATATTGGTCTCTTGGCTCTCAGTTAAGGCTTCATGCACTGCAATGGTTCGTCCATTTTGGTTAATTGTGACAGAGTACAGGAAAATGTGTCCGGTTTTGGTTCCATCAAGTCGTCGGAATTTCTTTATTAAACTACCAGAACCATCTATCCCAATTATCGAATCATCCTTGTTCAATCGGCAATACTGTTTATACGCTATCATCTGATTAAAAGCACTGAAGGAAACGTAAAACTTGTCACGCCTGACCTCGTGTATGAATTTGTTGTATGGGTCAGTGTAACGCATCACTTCTATAGTAGTAACAACATCTTTTCCATCGCCAGGTTTGAGGTCCCATTTGCGGCTGATAAAATCGTTTTTAGTCTTTCGTAGCACAGACATTTGTGGAACATTCGGTCCCACTCGGCCACCAAACTTTGTGTCCTTCAGTGCTTCCTCCTTTTGGAAATTTCCCGCTCCTATGTAATAAACTTTCTCCCCTACTTGCTGCCGCAAATATCCTCTTAGATCTCGTTTTACTACCTCGTGATCGTCATAAAAGGTGTCTCTCGTCCTCATCGTCATTGTGAACTTTTCAGCGTCGTCAGGAGGGGGTTTATCCAGATAACAAAACAGTTGGTTCCCACATCGTTTACTCTTACAATGTCCAGTGATTCGGCAATAGTGGAAACTGTCTGGAGAATTATAAATTTTTGAATTGTTGAAGCTATAAGCACAGGGCAGATGAGTTCGGAGGAAAATAATTATTGAGAGCAAGCCCGCCCATTTTTCTCTGTGTAATACAGATAAAACCCTGCCATCTCCATAATGAATGGGCGAGCCCACCATCGCGTCCCATTCTTCCCTGAAAATTTCCAAATAGAAAGTGTCCAGTCCCTGCGCTTTTTGTTCAAACTCATACGGATCATCAGTGTCTTCATTGACCAAAGAGTCGTCCAGCGTTGAATCCAAATTCTCATCTTTGGGGTTTTGAGAAATATTGTCAAGGTGAATTCCTTGATTCTTACGCGCCAGGGTGAGAATCTTTCTCCTGTCTTGTGAGACACTGCAATACACATCATGAGCACTCCATTTTCCGCCCAGAGCCTTACTCAGGTTCTGCCAAACGGTACTACTGTATTTTGGTAATAAAGAGGTTCTAAAATGTTCCATTTCGACTTCCAGAGCGGCCACAGCCTCCTCCCTTGTCACTTTGGCTGGTCTTGGCATTTTGCCAGGTGTAAATCACTTCTACGAAAGGAATTGTCCAATTAATATAATTATTTTGTTGATGACCGATTATTCTGGGGGGAAAAAAACAACAAATCATACTGGTACGTCAATAATTTCTCATTGAAAAATGACTTAATATTCTCACTCACAATTATTTACAGACGCAATGCATGAATTTCCATCAGAATGAGCAAATTGGAATCATTCTGAATCGATTGATTAATCGAGTACTAGTAATTACTCTCATTTCTCTTGATAATAAGCTAAATTAAGAGACAATTTCAAAGAAAACTTCGAACAATCTGGAAAGAATACATAGGAGAGAGCGACCTTACCGACTTACGGACAAGATAATTCAAGTATGCCAGCATGAATTTTTTTTTCGTTTCATAATTTCAAAAAATGCACATTTTTTGCATTGAAACTAAGAAAAGAACTTCCCTTTCAAATTTTAAACGGTAACATTCAATAATGGTTAGTTGTTGGGTTTGACAGTATGTAATAACACAATAAAGAGATTATATAAAACAAAATCAGCCAATGTCATTTCCAGTCTTTAATCAATAGATGAATCAATTCTAGAAAATGGATTTTTATGTGCAGACTCTTCCGTAGTATAGCTTAGAAGTTGCAAAGAACATATTTTTTGGAACTGAGTTTAGATTTATAGATATTAAAGAAACCACTACCGCTCCACAATTAAAGTAATCCCATGAAATATTCCATTTGAAAACTGGCCTGGTCTTTTTCAGTCAGATTTCAGATAACAGCTATAATAAAGTACTTTTTTTAGTATTGCAAAGTCCAGATACGATCTATAGTTTTACATTTTTATGATCAACTTCTCCAAAGTAGGTGGTTTCCCAAATTTTTGCATAAACTTATATCTTAAAATAATTGAAAATTATCTCATCCCATGAGGCTATCGGTTCTGCGCAGTCTATTCTGCGAATTAATATTTAGCTTCAATCTCAATACAAGAATACTTAATTCGAGATGATACTAAGCACTTTAGAATCTTAAAAATGCAGTTGACCCACTAATAACTTCCTTTCTTTCTAGAGAAATAATTTTTTAACACTAAGTATGGACATTTTCAACACGAAAATCCTCTCAATAATTCTTCATTAATGAGGTAAATGCTTTTAATAAGGTGTAATCTACGATGATACGTACCATGATGTTTCATAGGCAAATCTAGTACATTAAGTACAAAATGACTTTCTGTTACAAATTTGAGAAGTTATTTGTCAACTCTATTTGGAAGTCTGTCAAAATTTTTTGCGAGATTTTTCTTACAGGTAATAATGGATTAAGGAGTTTATATAGACGAGATCAATAAATTTTTAAATTCTGTCTCCAATCAACTTATTGGGATGAGTAATTTTTTTCTATTGTAAATCCCTCGGCTCAAATTCTGTAGATCTTATTGTTTATTTTTCAATTTATATTCCATAAAAAGATCGAATACTTTTGGTGTAATCTGCAAAATATTTCTCATTAAGAAGCGATTCAATTTTTTAACCGAATTCCAGAAGATATCAAAGATATC